>NC_134357.1:395756213-395933713 GCF_048569485.1 Anomaloglossus baeobatrachus | reverse complement strand
GGGAGAGAAGACAAAGGAAACACTGGAAAGGAGCTGGGAGTGGTGGGAGAAATTCCACGGGAAGGTGTCCTAGAGGAAGGATGGCTGGAAAGTCAAGACGGCGCAGTCTTCTGTGGATGAATAAATTGCAAGCTTTGCAGGCCAGTCATAAAAAAAAAAATATGTTACAACCGAACAGCCCGGAAATGTATGTCTAATTTACTAGATACATGTGACTGAAGCCAAGATAACAATCTGGAAGTGCACAGCAGGCTGGTGCAATGTAGGCTCCCCCCAACATGTGTCTGTAGATGATCCAGAACAGCTGGATGCTTTCTATTAGCGAGTGCTGCCCGATCTCACCATCAGGAGGCCCGGTGATATTAATACCCTGTATACACAGCCACAGAAGAATGTCCACGAACACTCGCTGGGGTAGAGACGAGCTCAAAGAAACCCTATAGTAGAATTAGATGGAACAAATCTTCATACTAAACGATCAATAATGAGTCTACGACACAACAATGGCTGCATCCATGGTAACAGATTGATGAGACCAACAGATATTGGTTGGACGACACTTGATGACCTATTGGGAAACAAGGGTTTGGCGAACCCATGAGATAAGTGGTGCCATGTGCCTGGCAGCCTCATCTTCTTCTCATCCATGAGTGGTTATCTCATGAACGTTAATGAGGGCAGAGGGGCCATTCTTCAGATCCATTACTTGATGGATCTAGGTTGTAAAACTCATTCACATTGTAACAATTTATAGCTCAGTGGTCTTTGTATCTTCAGGCAACGATCTCTTGTGATAAATAATTAGTGTCTTACCCCTTCCCAGCCACTAGGTGTCTACCTTCTGTAAAACTTGCTGCCCACTGCCTGTTGCCGAGTGTAATCCGTCACTAGCAGTAAAGACACAGAGACGGATTACATGACGGTATCCATCATTACTGTTCCAGCTCTCCGATCTGTGAATGCAGGCATAACAGAAAGGCAGGCTTTTGCTTCATGCCAGAAAAGTCATTGGAGATTGGCAGGTGCAATGCATGCTGGGTAAAGAAAGCTCTTGTAACTATAGTGCTGGAAGGTTGCTGATACAGGCATCATCACGGTCCCCAGAGATAACGCTGAGTAGCCATGTCTATGGGCGAGTCTAACTGGCTAAGGTGTATGGGCACCTGTAGAAAATCATGGATGTTTCCATAACTAGTGGCACACCTGTGCACGAGATTTGTCTACTATTTCAGCTGTACCTAAAGGGGGCTTTACACGCAATGACATATCTAACGATATATCATCGGGGTCACGGAATTCGTGACGCATATCCGGCGTAGTTAGCGACATCGTTGCGTGTAACAGCTCCGAGCGAGTGTTAACAATGAAACATACTCACCCAATCGTTGATTGTTGACACGTCGTTCTTTTTCAAAATCTCGTTGGTCATTCCTGAGGCAGCACACATCGCTACGTGTGACACCCCGGGAACAACAGCTTACCTGCGTCCTCCGGCAACGAGGTGGGCGTATCGTTAATGCAGCTGGTTACCGCCCCTCCGCTTCTATTGGTCGGCCGCTGTGTGACGTCGCCCGAACAGGTTGTTCGCCGCCCACAGCGACGTTGCTAGGCAGGTAAGTATGTGTGACGGGTGTTAGCGATATTGTGTGCCACGGTCAGCGATTTGTCCGTGACGAACAAAAACTCCAGGTGGTGGGTGCTTTCACGAGCAACATCGCTAACAATGTCGCTGCGTGTAAAGCAGCCTTTAGTCACTTCAATGGAGCTGTGCTGCAATACCAGATGCAACCAGGAAACATGAGTGGCACTGTTTCTACGTAACAAAAAAAAAAAGAGCTAAAACGCCTCAAACATGTTACCTAATTCTGAACAAGCCCTTTAACAATTGTGAAAACAAAAAGGGAACATGGATGGGGTCATTGTCCGACTGGGTGACCAACCATACCGACTCCGATCTATACATACGAGTAATGGCTGTAAACCTTAAACCTATAGAACCAAAATGAAGTCATAAACATGATGTCCCTACAGTTCCCCTGGATCAATGAACCATAATTCTCCTTCAGCAAAGCGGCAAACATCACAGCAGAGAAATGTCAAGTATTCATGAAGGTAGAAAGTGGAGGAGAACCCGATTCCTACCACGGAGCAGCGAGCGCTACTACACATTTCCTTATTCCTCCCTCTCGCCCCTTGAGTCTTTTACTTTGAGAAATCAAAGATTAGCGTCGCACCTATAACCAGTTTTATTTTTCTGCTTCCATTACTTCAAAGATGCTGAAATCCGTGGAAAACACGTCAATTTCTTCAGTGCGGCTCTCTGCTCTGGAGAGAAACTGCACCCAATTTGTATTATTTAACATCTTACAGAGCCAGGAGCACAAACAGCGCGTGAAATCTTGTAAAATCATATTGAAAGCTGCTCTTAAAGGGGAAGGACACGTTACTGTGGGCTCATGCATAACATGGGATGTGTTTCTTTATCCCCATTTATACACCTGTGTCTCATCCGTGATTTTCACACATAGAACATGTCACCATTATAGTCTATGGCCATATTGACATGTCTATTTTTTTTATAAAATTTGCATATTTAAAGGAGACATGTTACCTTTTATCCAATGAAATGATCCATTTAATCAAATAGGTCCATTAGTAGAAATGGATAGCCTAGACCAACAACTGCTGGTTAGGCAGGAGCGGAGATTAATGCGCTGTCATAACATGTCTTATCCCTCATGATAGGGACCCCTGTGATCCCACCCATAGACCCAATGTACTGTGAGGCACTGGCATTAGGGGTCATCTGTGGCGACAGTTGTATTTGCCGGGGCAGGTTTAGGGACTGCGGCTTTCCTTTGGCTTTAAGTGATATTACCTACCCAGAAATGGCCGGTGTTCTCTTATGTAGACATATCTATTCTGGTCCATCCATTGGAGATGCCATTAGTTTATGTGCAAGTCTTTTTGCAGAGTTTTCGGAGCAGAACCATATGTTTTTATGGAGGATTTGAGGTTTTCCACTCAGTTTCTGCTCTGAAAACTCCTTAAAAACTCAGTTTAAACATACTCTTTGGGTATGTGTACACTGAGCTTTATTTTTATGAGGTTTTGGAACAGAATCTTTCTTTATTACTCAGTTTATGCCCAAAAACACTTTGTGTGCATAGTTATTGAAGAAGAAACTGAGCGAACTTTGTGTACACCTACCCCAACATTGCATCAGTGTATTCTAGTACCGACCTTAACAATTACACTTAACTAGAGAAATCCAAGGCTGATTTGGGAGTGGTCGTTTTCCTTCTTCCTCCACTTAGTATCGCTGTATAAAAATATACATTACAAAAAAAAAAATTAATCAAAGTGGGATTTTATGACCAATATATTCCTAAGGAGGTTTTGTCCTTCTATAAGAAGGTTTCCCATTTAATCCGATCCACATGGTGCGGCTGCGAGTGGTTAGGCTGACTTTGGGTAGTTGGCTCACATATCTGATGCAGAAGGGGGAATAGTTCTGCACTGGCATATAGTGTGTTCTGTACTGGCGTACAGTGGGTTCTGCCCTGGTGTACAGTGGGTTCTGCCCTGGTGTACAGTGGGTTCTGCACTGGCGTACAGCATGTTCAGCGCTGACGTACAGTGTGTTCTGCGATGGCGTACATTGTGTTCTGCGATGGCGTACAGTGGGTTCTGCCCAGGCGTACATTGGGTTCTGCCCTGTCATACAGTGGGTTCTGCCCTGACATACAGTGGGTTCTGCCCTGGAATACAGTGGGTTCTGCGCTGGCGTACAGTGGGTTCTGCGCTGGCGTACAGTGGGTTCTGCACTGGCGTACAGTGGTTCTGCGCTGGCGTACAGTGTGTTCTGCGCTGGCGTACAGTGGTTCTGTGCTGGCGTACAGTGTGTTCTGCGCTGGCGTACAGTGGGTTCTGCCCAGGCGTACAGTGGGTTCTGCGCTGGCGTACAGTGGGTTCTGCCCTGGTGTACAGTAGGTTCTGCACTGGCGTACAGTGTGTTCAGCGCTGGCGTACAATGTGTTCAGCACTGGCGTCCAGTGGGTTCTGCCCTGGCATACAGTGTGTTCTGCGCTGGCGTACAGTGGGTTCTGCACTGGCGTACAGTGGTTCTGCGCTGGCGTACAGTGTGTTCTGCGCTGGCGTACAGTGGTTCTGTGCTGGCGTACAGTGTGTTCTGCGCTGGCGTACAGTGGGTTCTGCCCAGGCGTACAGTGGGTTCTGCGCTGGCGTACAGTGGGTTCTGCCCTGGTGTACAGTAGGTTCTGCACTGGCGTACAGTGTGTTCAGCGCTGGCGTACAATGTGTTCAGCACTGGCGTCCAGTGGGTTCTGCCCTGGCATACAGTGTGTTCTGTGCTGGCGTACAGTGTGTTCTGCGCTGGCGTATTGTGGGTTCTGCACTGTTGTACAGTGGGTTCTGCACTGTTGTACAGTGGGTTCTGCCCTGGCGTACAGTGGGTTCTGCGCTGGCATACAGTCTGTTCTGTGCTGGCGTACAGTGTGTTCTGCGCTGGCGTACAGTGGTTATGTGCTGGCGTACAGTGGGTTCTGCGCTGGAGTACAGTTGTGTTCTGAGCTGGTGTACAGTGGGTTCTGCGCTGGTGTACAGTGGGTTCTGCACTGGTGTACAGTGGGTTCTGCGCTGGCGTACAGTGGGTTCTGCGCTGGCGTATTGTGGGTTCTGCACTGTTGTACAGTGGGTTCTGCGCTGGCGTACAGTGGGTTCTGCGCTGGCGTATTGTGGGTTCTGCACTGTTGTACAGTGGGTTCTGCACTGTTGTACAGTGGGTTCTGCGCTGGCGTACAGTGGGTTCTGCGCTGGCGTACAGTGGGTTCTGCGCTGGCGTACAGTGTGTTCAGCACTGGCGTCCAGTGGGTTCTGCCCTGGCATACAGTGTGTTCTGTGCTGGCGTACAGTGTGTTCTGCGCTGGCGTATTGTGGGTTCTGTACTGTTGTACAGTGGGTTCTGCCCTGGCATACAGTGTGTTCTGTGCTGGCGTACAGTGTGTTCTGCGCTGGCGTATTGTGGGTTCTGCACTGTTGTACAGTGGGTTCTGCACTGTTGTACAGTGGGTTCTGCCCTGGCGTACAGTGGGTTCTGCGCTGGCATACAGTCTGTTCTGTGCTGGCGTACAGTGGGTTCTGTGCTGGCGTACAGTGGTTATGTGCTGGCGTACAGTGGGTTCTGCGCTGGCGTACAGTGGGTTCTGAGCTGGTGTACAGTGGGTTCTGCGCTGGCGTACAGTGGGTTCTGAGCTGGTGTACAGTGGGTTCTGCGCTGGTGTACAGTGGGTTCTGCGCTGGCGTACAGTGGGTTCTGCGCTGGTGTACAGCCATGCAGCCATCTTTTCAACTCCCCTATAAACAGCAATGCTTGTTAGCGCCTCATCTCCAACAGAACAAAGGGAAAGGGATCAACTGTTTAACTTCAACAGTTCGGATACTTCTTCCACCTTAAATAATTGTAGGGGGGGACCCTGTAATCCCCCATACACATTAGATCTGGACGACTTTTATCTAACATGTATGGGAACCTTAAGAGGCCTCCTTGTAAAAAAAAATAAAAAAAAAAATCTTACGCTATGTGTCCACGGTAGTTTGTACCTGCGGATCTATCCGAAGGTACAGCCGAAAGTTTCCCGCAGCTGATCGCCGGAATTCACAGCTATTTTTAGCTGCGGTAGTACAGCGAAATAGCGAAATAGCTGCGGTAAACCTGCGGACATTCATGCGGATTACCTGTGGAAGTCCCGGCCCTATCTCCATAGTGGAGGGCCGGGATTTCCGCAGGTAATTCCGCAGAAAGAATTGACATGCAATTACGTGAGGCTGCGGGAGATCCGCAGCATGTTCCGCAGCCGCACGTATCCGCAGCATGGATTCATGTTCCATAGGATAACATGGGGAGTGTCTGTGAATGCTGAAACCTGCGGATTTATCTGGAAAATCCAGAAAATCTGCGGATTTTCCGCAGATAAATCCACAGGTTTAATCTCCCGTGGGCACATAGCCTAACAGCTACTGTACGACAGCTTAAAAAATGTTGTGCACAATTTGTGTCTTACTTTACACTTTTATGATGTAAATTATGCAGAATTTGTTGAGCCGTCCTTAGTCACATCCCCTCCACCTATTTTTCAAAAAGTGGTCAGATCGGGAGTAAAGATACTAATTATTGCAACATTTTTGCACAACTACAAGTGCATATTCTATTTACAATATTTCAAACAGTTTTGTATCAGATTTCTGCTGTAAAATGCTTGATGAATCAGCTCCATAGAGTTTAATGCCACATTTTCCCCACTTTTTGTGATACATTTGCTGCATACACTAATTGGTCGGATTCAGAGGTCCGTGAAGCACAGCCGGAGAACGTACCGTGATGTCAGGACCGGCAGCAGGTCTGCTGACCTGAACTCAACAGCCTCATATGCGTCTAAAAAGCTGTCGATTTGAGTCAGGACACCTGCAGCCAGGATGGACATCAGGGTGGATACCAAGACCTCTGGATTCGTCTTTTGACAGATTTTTTGAATGTTTTGCCTTTATATACAGTACAGACCAAAAGTTTGGACACACATTCTCATCTCTAGAACAACTGTTAGGGTGCCCTCACACGAGCGTATAACTCGCATGTGTGTCGCCCTGGACAAGCAAGGGGACACAGGTAACAACACACACACACCCCAACCCCCAGCAGTTCACAGCAGACATCCCCAAAGTGACCTGCTTTCTGCCTCAGACTGACACACCAGGTGGGCGGAGTGAGGAGATGGGGACGCCCACCCTGGAATGAGCTGACTTGAGGCAGGAAACAAGCCCAGTCTAGTCCTAGGAGAGGAAGAGTGAAGGTCTGCAGAGAGGCAGACAGAGCCAGGGGCCTAGGTTGGAGCCTAGGGCCTCGTAGAGAGAGTCCGGCAGACGCTAGGTGCCATCTGCAGGGAGCCGGGGAGACAGCTGGTGGAACCGCAGGTAGCCGGGGCTGGGCAGTGGCCCCCCGGTACAGAGTCGGGGAGCCAGCTGGAAGCCGGAGTGCAGGAGAGGGGTGCACGGAGGTGGAAGAAAGGACTTACACCATCAAACTGGGTCAGGGGAGAAACAACAACCGCAGTCGTCTGAGGGTACCCGTCCATCCAGCCGAGTGTTTTACTAAGAACTGTGTCAGTGTCTCAGGCTGAGTGAGTACCACAGTGCCGCAAGGCACAGCGCTGCCCCCGCGTCCCTGCACCCACCAGGCCCTGCATCTAACCCCATCACCGGGCCCCGGGATCACCAACCCCTACCCACGGAGGGGCAACACAACACCTGGCTGCTCCGCATCACCATCCCCGGGATCCCCATATTGAGCAGCGGTGGTGAAATCACCACAACCGTGGGTGGCGTCACGGACTATAAACTATTCCCACACCCAACAAACCCCCCTTTCACTCACGGGCGAGGAGTGCCGCTCGAGAACCCCCGGGATCCGGCCCACAGCTCGAGCCACCACTGAGCAGCAGCCGCCGGACCCGCGCAGAAGGGGTGAGCGTAGTGTGCTGACACCCTCCTCCCCGCCCGCGACACATGAGTATCGGATCGCATCACCCGGCGCGACTAGCTTCTCTGCTGACAGGAGCAGCTCAGCTGCATTTATTTCTATGCGGCTGACATGCTCCTGTCCGGAGAGTGTGCGGCCGCACCGAGTGATGCGTTCCGATACTCATGCGAGTTATACGCTCGTGTGAGGGCACCCTTAAGAGGAGACTTTGTGCAGCAGGCCTTCATGGTAAAATAGCTGCTAGGAAACCACTGCTATGGACAGGCAACAAGCAGAAGAGACTTGTTTGGGCTAAAGAACACAAGGAATGGGCATTAGAGCAGTGGAAATCTGTGCTTTGGTCTGATGAGTCCAAATTTGAGATCTTTGGATCCAAGCACCGTGTCTTTGTAGAAAAGGTGAACGGATGGACTCTACGTGGCTGGTTCCCACCGTGAAGCATGGAGGAAGAGGTGTGATGGTGTGGAGATGCTTTGCTGGTGACACTGTTGGGGATTTATTCACAATTGAAGGCATACAGAACCAGCATGCCTACCACAGCATCTTGCAGAGGCATGCTATTCCATCCGATTTGCGTTTAGTTGAACCATCATTTATTTTTCAACAGGACAATGACCCCAAACACACTTCCAGGCTTTGTAAGGGTTATTTGACTAAGAAGGAGAGTGATGGGGTGCTACTCCAGATGACCTGGCCTCCAGTCATCAGACCTGAACCCAATCGAGATGGTTTGGGGTGAGCTGGACCGCAGAGTGAAGGCAAAAGGGCCAACAAGTGCTAAGCATCTCTGGGAACTCCTTCAAGACTGTTGGAAAACCATTTCTGGTGACTACCTCTTGAAGCTTATCAAGAGAATGCCAAGAGTGTGCAAAGCAGTAATCAAAGCAAAAGGTGGCTACTTTGAAGAGCCTAGAATATAAGACATATTTTCAGTTATTTCACACTTTTTTAAATATTTCATTCCAAATGTGTTAATTCATAGTTTTGATGCCTTCAATGTGAATCTACAATTTTCAGAGTCCTGAAAATAAAGAAAACTCTTTGAATGAGAAGGTGTGTCCAAACTTTTGGTCTGTACTGTACCTAATGAGATTTTATTATTGACTGTAACCACTTCTCGACTATATAAGAGTCACTCGAATGCACTTTGGTTGTGCTTGAAAAAGGCTAACACATGAAACACTGCATGGGTAAATATAACCAAAATCATCTCTTGCTGCCTCCATCTCGTGTCATTTTTTCTCTACCATGTGCATAAATCATCATCCTTCATAATGGTTATGAAATACGCAGGAGGTTTAAAAGGCAAATGTATCAAAATGGTTATTGCTAATAATTGTATGCTTTGCATGCGTTTACCCTGGATGTGTTCACATGAGCCTTTTTTTGCATTATTGCTGCACAATGTTGTACATACAAGACAGTTGACCGTATTCAATGGGCACTGTGTAATTCCTCCTTTGTCCTGTTGTGGCGCTGCCAAGAAATCATATACAGTGCCTTGCGAAAGTATTCGGCCCCCTTGAATTTTTCAACCCTTTCTCACATTTCAGGCTTCAAACATAAAGATACAAATTGTAATGTTATGGTGAAGAATCAACAACAAGTGGGACACAATTGTGAAGTTGAACGAAATGTATTGCTTATTTTAAACTTTTGTAAAAAAGATATATATATGCAATATTATTCGGCCCCTTTACTTTTAGTGCAGCAAACTCACTCCAGAAGTTCATTGAGGATCTCTGAATGATCCAATGTTGTCCTAAATGACTGATGATGATAAATATAATCCACCTGTGTTTAATCCAGTCTCCGTATAAATGCACCTGCTCTGTAATAGTTACAGTGTTCTTTTTAAAGCACAAAGAGCATCATGAAGACCAAGGAACACAACAGGCAGGTCCGTGATACTGTTGTGGAGAAGTTTAAAGCCAGATTTGGTTACAAAAAGATTTCCACAACCTTAAACATCCCAAGAAGCACTGTGCAAGCGATCATAATGAAATGGAAGTAGTATCATACCACTGCAAATCTACCAAGACCCGGCCGTCCCTCAAAAATTTCATCTCAAACAAGGAGAAGACTGATCAGAGATGCAGCCAAGAGGCCTATCATCACTCTGGATGAACTTTAGAGATCTACAGCTGAGGTGGGAGAGTCTGTCCATAAGACAACAATCAGTCGTACACTGCACCAATCAGGCCTTTATGGAAGTGGCAAGATGAAAGCCATTTCTCAAAGATATCCATAAAAAGTGTCATTTAAAGCCACCTGGGAGACACAGCAAACATGTGGAAGAAGGTGCTCTGGTCAGATGAAACTAAAATGAAACTATTTGGGCACAATGCCAAACGATATGTTTGGCGTAAAAGCAACACAGCTTATCACCCTGAACACACCATCCCCACTGTCAAACATGGTGGTGGCAACATCATGGTTTGGGCCTGCTTTTCTTCAACATGGACAGGAAAGATGGTTAAAATTGATGGGAAGATGGATGGAGCCAAATACAGGACCATTCTTGAAGAAAACCTGTTGGAGTCTGCAAAAGACCTGAGACTGGGACTTAGATTTGTCTTCCAACAAGACAATGATCCCAAACATAAAGCAAAATCTACAATCGAATGGTTCACAAATAAACATATCCAGGTGTTAAAATGGCCAAGTCAAAGTCCAGACCTGAATCCAATCGAGAATCTGTGGAAAGAGCTGAAAACTGCTGTTCACAAACGCTCTCCATCCAACCTCACTCAGCTCCAGCTATTTGCAAAGGAAGAATGGGCAAGAATTTCAGTCTCTCGAAGTGCAAAACTGATAGACACATACCACAAGTGACTTGTAGCTTTAATCGCAGCAAAAGGTGGCACTACAAAGTATTAACTTAAAGGGGACGAATAATATTGCACGCCACAATGTTCAGTTTATTATTTTTTATAAAAGTTTACCGAAGGGGACCTCTGGAAGACAATGCAAAGAGCCGGAACTCTAGAGGAATAATAAATAATAAGGGCTGGGGGAATAAGATTGTGCTCTTGATGGGCCTGAAATGGCTGCTCCCAGAAACAGTTAGTTCCCGTGCCCACGATCAGTGTCAGCAGCTTTTTGGATACAATGTGTTTTTGCTGAGTCCAAAACGCTGCGTTGTACAGTACAAGCACAGTGGATGGGATTTATAGAAATCTCATGCCCACTGTTCTTCTTCTCTACGCAGTGTAAAGTGACTTGTGGTGCGATTTTCCGAGCCACAGCATGTCAATTTATGTTTGCGGAGACGTGACTGTTCTCAGTGGGAGAACACAGTGAAAATACGCTGCACTCAGAATTCTGATTGTCGGCACGGACACCGCATTCTCCCGAAAAGAACACTGGTGTCTCCGGAAGAGGAATGACACTGTGTCTAGAAGGCAGCGTCTCCTGAACATGGGCACGGACGCCGCGTTCTCCTGAAGAGAACACTGGTGTCTCCGAAAGAGGAATTACACTGTGTCTAGAACGCAGCGTCTCCTGATCATGGCCATGGACGCCGCATTCTCCCGAAAAGAACACTGGTGTCTCCGGAAGAGGAATGACACTGTGTCTAGAAGGCAGCGTCTCCTGAACATGGGCACGGACGCCGCGTTCTCCTGAAAAGAACACTGGTGTCTCCGAAAGAGGAATTACACTGTGTCTAGAAGGCAGCGTCTTCTGATCATGGCCATGGACGCCGCATTCTCCCGAAAAGAACACTGGTGTCTCCGGAAGAGGAATGACACGTGTCTAGAAGGCAGCGTCTCCTGAACATGGGCACGGACGCCGCGTTCTCCTGAAGAGAACACTGGTGTCTCCGAAAGAGGAATTACACTATCTAGAACACAGAGTCTCCTGATCGTGGGAACGTACAGATCAGCCTTATAAACCCCTCTACTCCTCTAATGTTCCTTCCTTCTAATGTCACCCCATAGAGTACTTCTTTCATTTTAACCCTTTCCTGTTACAAATCCACTGCTCACTTGATTGCGCTTTGACCCTGTCATGTCGACCTTCCTTTAAAGCCGGGGCCCAGTACGTCCTCTCTTTATTGTTATCTTTTGTAAGTGGTCACCATCTTTTCCCAGCCTTTTGCTGTCCCCCTCTCCCGACGCCTACATACATAGGAGCGCTGGCTCTGCTGAGCACTCCAAGTGTCTCTCTGAGAGAGCCGCTGCCAGACTCCTTTGGTGGAGACTTACCTCGAATCAGCAGTCCGAAATCAGACATGTCAGATCTTTATCTCCCCCGACATCATCACTCAGGGAAGAGTCAGGAGGCCCTATACAAATTAGATTACGTTAGTATGTATAGAGACCTTTAGGCTGGATTCACACGTCTATAATATACAATCTGTGCTCAGACAGGAATAGCCATCCCGGGCATTGTTGTTTTGACCAAAACTAGGTGCCTCACACAGTATATGCCAACAATGTGTGGCCGGGTATTGCGGGCATGTGAATCCAGCCTTATGCTTTTTATACTCAGGTCACAAAGAAAGGCTGTAAAAACAACCAAAGACGTAAGAAATGGGAGTGAATAGGTCTGGAGATTCCAAAAACTGCCAGACCAAGCTAATGGATAACACATGAAGCCATAAGCTTGTCTCATAGCTCTGAGAGAGGAGGAAGGAGTGGGATGAAATGAGAAAATATAAGGCGGCAGAGTCTACTACCTCCATCACATGAGGCCTGTGTGGGGTTTCCACAAATATTGAAGTAGAAGAAAGAGATGAAAGTGAAAGGCGGAGGAGTCCACTGTTCAAGCATTTTAATTCTAAGAACCTTTCTTATTCTCAGACTAGTTGGATCTGTTCTGTGATAAAGGGATTGACTACTATGGACAAACCCTTTTTGGTAAAAGAATCCCGTACCACAGACTGTCCTGTTATGGGGACCAGCAGCAAACATCTAGAAAGAGAGAAAGAGCGGCTTGCGGGCCATTTCCAGCCCTCTAGCTGTTCCAGTCCAACCTGTGGACCGAGATGGCAGAAGGGCTGAAAACAGTGGACTGCAGGCTGCAATATACCATCCCCCGCCACTCATCTGCAGCCACTGCTGCTTGCGGTCCATTGTCACCGCTATCTGTTTCCACGGGATGTGGACACCAGTGAGCACATTGGTGGAGGACAGTGCTGCTGGCTCCATCTTTCACCAATCAGTCTGATGACGTTCACATTATTGAATGTGCTGTGCGGAGCGTAAGTGTATCGGAGGCCGAAGCAGAGCGTCAGGGGAATGGAAGCAAGGTGAGCATGTGGTGATTAGTTTTTTTACCCATGTAAAAGGGATGTTTGCATGTATTTAGGAGGCTGTGTGGGGGCTCAGAAATGTATATAGGAGGCTATGTGGGGCTCAATGTGTATAGGAGGCTATGTGGGGGCTCAGATGTATATAGGAGGCTATGTGGGGGCTCATACTGTATATGTGATGCTATGTGGTGTTCATAATGTATATAGGAAGCTATGTGAGGCCTCATGCTGTATTTAGGAGGCTATGTGGGGCTCAATGTGTATAGGAGGCTATGTGGGGGCTCAGATGTATATAGGAGGCTATGTGGGGGCTCATACTGTATATGTGAGGCTATGTGGTGTTCATAATGTATATAGGAAGCTATGTGAGGCCTCATGCTGTATTTAGGAGGCTATGTGCGGGCTCATACTGTATATTTAAGGCTATATGAAGCTCACAATGTATATAGGAGGCTGTGTGGGGGCTCAGACATGTATATTGGAGACTATGTGGGGTTCATAATGTATATAGGAAGCTATGTGAGAACTCATGCTGTATTTAGAAGGCTATGTGAGGGCTCATTCTATATATAGGAGACTGTGGGGCTCAAACTGTATATAGGGGGCTCATACTGTATATAGGAGGCTCTGTGGGCTCATATGGTATATAGAGAGGCTATGTGGGCGCTCATACTGCATTTAGAGGCTATGTGTGGGCTCATACTGTATCTAAGGGGATGTCAGCATACATAATTCTGCTCAATATTAAGTGATACAATTAATATAAAATATTAATTAGAATTAATATGTTAATAACAACATTGAACAGAATTCATTTCAGCCTATTGGTTTGGCCCTCCACACCGTCACAGTCTCACAGGTGAAGGGAAGCAATAGGTTATGTTCACTTCACACGTTGCTTTTTTTTTGCTCCGTGTTTCTTGGCAGTAAAAAAGCTGTTTCCAAAAAGCAGTGTTTGCTGGATTTTTGCAGATATTTTGGGCATTTTTATTGCGTTTTTTTGGCTGCACTTTTGATGTGTCATTACTAAAGTTAGTTTCATTCACCCCAAAAGCAGCAAAAATGGAGCAAAATTGCGGCGGTTGCATTTTTGCACATTGTCATTGCTTTCAATGGTGAAAAAAAGTCGCAAAAACGCTGAAAGACATGACATGTAGTTTGTTTAAAAAACGCAGCTGTTTTCCATGAGATTTCTGATATCTCATAGCTTTTGCTGGTAATGTAAAAAGTAGCTTTTAATTTGCATAAAAATCATGAAAAAAAAATGCTGCAAATAAACGCAATGTGTGAACATAGTCTAAAGGCCCTGTTACACGCAACGACATCGCTAACGAGATGTTGTTGGGGTCACGGAATTCGTGACGCACATCCGGCCTCGTTAGCGACGTCGTTGCGTGTGAGACGTACGAGCAACCGTTAACAATGCAAAATACTCACCAAATCGCTGATCGTTGACACGTCGTCCATTTCCCAATTATTGATGCTGTTGCAGGACGCTGGTTGTTCGTCGTTTCTAAAGCAGCACACATCGCTACGTGTGACACCGCAGGAACGACGAACAACACCGTACCTGCGTCCTCCGGCAACGAGGTGGGCATGACTTTCATGCGGCTGCTCTCTACCCCTCCGCTTCTATTGGCCGCCTGCCGTGTGACGTCACTGTGACGCCGCACAAACCGCCCCCCTTAGAAATGAGGCTGTTCGCCGGCCACAGCAACGTCGCTGGGAAGGTAAGTACGTGTGATGCGTAGCTGCGATATTGTGCGCCACTGGCAGCGATTTGCCCGTGACGCACAAATGACGGGGGCGGGTGCTTTCACATGCGACATTGCTAGCGATGGCGCTGCGTGTAAAGCCCCCTTTAGTGGTGTGACAGCCAATATGGCTACCATTCAAAGAACCTGAAAAGCTGTAACAGCCCTTCTAAAGTCCTACAAAGCGGTCCATCCGGAGTGTAAACAATAGGGAGCAGATTTACCACCACCAGGGATGGAAATGCTGCAGATTCGTGTTCAGCATTTCTGCCAAGAATTACATTACCAGCAGTATATGGATGATATTTTACAGGCAGGTTTGCCTTGGATGTCTTTGGCCGGCGTGGACGTACCCTATGACTTTACAGTCACAGAAACAGTTCCTGATTTCAGATGTTTTGCGACACCGGAACACAGCGCAACAAGATGCATCAGGGTTAGTCATAAATTGTGGTTTGTAAGGTCATAAACCTGATATGGCTACATCATGCAGAGGAATGTCATCGCTCCTAGCTGCACCCGGGTCATGTAAACACTAATGTCCTAGGACTAACGTCTACAAAAATCACCATCTTCAGTTACAGGACAAGAAAAATAATGTGAAATAGAATTCACAAGCAATAAACATATATGTTCAACCCCTTTAAGGATGTAGGTTACTCTCTGATTGATAGGGGATAACTTATTTGCTGGGGGCCTAACCTTTAGCGGGCTTTACACGCTACGATATCGCTAGCAATTGCTAGCGATATCGAGCGTGTAAACACCCGCCCCCGTCGTGTGTGCGATATCGTGTGATCACTGCCGCAGCGAACATTATCGCTACGGCAGCGTCATTATCGCTACGGCAGCATCAGCGGCACTTAACTGGTCGGCGGCATCGCTGTGACTGCCGAACAATCCCTCCTTCAAGGGGGGGGACGTTCGGCATCACAGCGACGTCACCGCGACGTCACTAAGCGGCCGTCCAATCAAAGGGGAGGGGCGGAGATGAGCGGGACGTAACATCCCAGCCACCTCCTTCCTTCCTCATTGCGGCCGGCAGCAGGTAAGGAGACGTTCCTCGCTCCTGCGGTGTCACACATAGCAACATCTATAATCAACCATTACCGATTTTTGGTTTTGGGACGACCTCTCCATGGTGAACGATTTTCACCATTTTTGTGGTCGCTTAATGTCGCTGGTAAGTGTCACACGTTGCGATATCGTTAATGACGCCGGATGTGCGTCACTAACAACGTGACCCCGACGATAAAATATTAACGATATCGTAGCGTGTAAAGCCCCCTTTAGACTTTCCAGCAATTGTCAGAATGGGGCTCTGTACGCCTCGTCTGAACGGAGAGGAGGTGAACCATTTGCGCTTCCACTATTCAGTCTGTATGGGACTGACGGACTTAGCCGGCCCAAGTGCAGTACTTGGCTGGCCCCTAGCGAATGAATGGAGCGTGGGGGCTTATAGTCGTCCTCCACTCCATTCAGAGTCCTAATCTCGGTATTGGCGGGGTTCCCAAAGGTTGGACCCTATGCAAATTCTTTATCGTTTAAGGGGGTTGTCTATTTTTGAAAAGTAACTTACCTAAACATTTTGTCCATTTTTTTATGCTGATGGATGTTAAATATTTTTTCATAAACTCTGTTTCTTGAAAGTTGTACATAACACTGAAGGTTCAACAAATATAAACAGCATTATGGATTATAGTTTTAACAGTTTTGTACAAATTATTGGTTTCCTTTTACAGCCTTTAAAGGGAACCTGTCAGGTCCCATATGCGTTCTGACCTACAAGCAGTGTGATGTGTGGCCTAGTAACCCCTTCCTACCCATCCCTGTGTTGTAATATTGTGTAATATGAATGTATAAAAATATGTTTTTTTACTTATGTGTACCCTATGATAATGATCAGAGGGTCTAGTCTCCTGGGCATCACATCGCTCCGTGGGCATTTTCCTGCTTTCCATGGTATCACACCACTGTGGGCGTGATACCATGGATTTACATGAGCGACTTCACCGTCAGTTCCTTGAGATCCCATGCTTGTGTGCTTACCATTCCCGCAACCTTGTTATCCGGGTGCTTGCTTGTCGGCTTCAGACGCGCACTGCGCATGCTCAGAAGACTCCTACAGTTCCGACCATGCGCGAAGCGCCTCTAAAGCCGACAAGCAAGCACCCGGATAACAAAGCTGCGGGAATGGTAAGTGCGCACGCGCGGGATCTCAAGGAGCTGACGGTGACGTCGCTCATGTAAATCCATGGTATCATGCCGGGCGTGATACCACGGAAAGCATGCAAACACCATAGGGCGATGCAAAGCCCAGGGGACTAGACCCTCTGCTCATTTACATAGGGAGCATGTAAGTAATAAAACATTTTTATACATTCATATTACACAACATTACAACACAGGGATGGGTAGGAAGGGGTTTCTAGGCCACACATCACCCTGCTTGTAGGTTAGAACACATATGGGACCTGACAGGTTTCCTTTAAAGGGATTGTCCAGTGAAAACAAGGGAATTCACCATAGTAATAAAAGTGCCCTGTTCTGCCTATCAGTGGCAATCCCAGTGGTTGGACCCCCATGATGAGTAAGTTATCATCTACCTCGTGGATGGTCAGCATGCAGTATTACATTTCCCCTGTCATGGCGGTTGCAAATACAAGATCAGCCAGAAGACAAACACATGATGTTCCGATAATTGCCATGTTTAGAAAGGCATTAGTGCATTCATGATGTGCCATTTATGGGATGACCACTTTCAGGCAACCTATTCCCACTCACGATTACAGTGCATTGTCCATTGGGATGGTCACTCACTTTTCACCAACCCTTAATGAACACTACATCAGGGCTTTGGCATTAGGGGTGTGTAACTGGGTGCATCAGTTATTCGTGGTAAGAGGTGTGCCCCAGGAGAACATGCAACCAGATGAATCTTTATCTTTTGCTTATATTTCTTAATTGAATAACACTATAGTTATTATGGCAGTACAGCAGTATTCGGATAGCAGTGTAATGAGGAATAATTTATATATGTAGCTCCGTGGATGGGGCTTAAAATTGGCATGGAAGAGAAAGCAGTGGGTGTGGAAGAGGAAGGAGTGAGCATGGAAAAGGAAGCAGTGGGCGTGAAAGAGGGAGAAGTGGGCGTAGAGGAGAAAGGAGTGGGCATGGAGGAGAAAGGAGTGGGTGTGAAGGAGAAAAAAATGGGAGAGGAGGAGAAAGGAGTGGGGGAGAAAGGTGTGGGAGTGGAGGAGAATGGAGGGGCGTGGAGGAGTAAGAGGTGGGTATGGAAGAAGGATTGGCTGGGCGTGGAGGAGGAAGGGGTGGGCATGGAAGTAGAAAGCGTGGGCGCGGAAGAGGAAGGGGTGGATTTGGAAGAGGAGGGAGTGGGTGTGGAAGAGGAAGGTGTGGATAAGGAAAAGGAGAATTGGACGTGGAAGAGGAAGGAGTGGACTTGGAAGGGGTGGGCATGGAAGAGGAAGGGATGAGCGTGGAAGAGGAAGCAGTGGGAGTGGAAGAAGAAGCAGTGGGAGTGGAAGAAGAAGCAGTGGGCATGGAAGAAGAAGCAGTGAGTGTGGAAGAAGAAGCAGTGGGCATGGAAGAAGAAGCAGTGGGTGTGGAAGAGGATTGGTCAGAAAAGGCAGTGGCCATGAAGGGGTGGGATTACATGAATCATGCTGTATGCATGCTACTCTTGGAAATACCTACCGGAGAGCTGCCAAGCATATATGTATAATATTGGTTTTTAACCATCCGCATGGCACTGTTATGTGGGCACCAGTGCTTATAATTGGGTACTGTCTGGTACGATCATATATGCAGTGTATGGCAGTACACGATGTGGAGGGAGCGCCAACAGAAAGCACAGCACAGGGCACAATACAGTGTAAAGTTGCCCATATTATATAACTTTTCTCTCCTGTTCTGGTTACGTGCTCACTGTGGTTCTAGTATCACAATCATATGAACCAGAGAGTTCAGGATGAACAGCATTACAGATTCACCCAAAAAAGGTTTTAAATTGTAACAGAACATGGAGATGGGAAACAAGCGCCGATGATCCCAGCGCTGTCCCTCTGGAGGCATTTCACAGCCGCCTTATATCATCTGATTTCCTGTTTTTCTCGTGGAGATACTGGGACAAACACTTCTTCCCACTATCATCCAATCCATCTATTGCTGAAACCCAAGCGTCTCCCCTAACTCGTATTTCAGGCCGCGGTCATTCTGCCTCCTGTAGATCTCATCAGTACCAAGAACTAAAATCTAAAACGGATCTAAAATCTCTCATTTCAGCGCTCACAAAGTCCTCCTTTTCATGGCTCACATTTTCTCACACACACTGACCCCGCTGATCACTTCCCATTGTATCCAGTGTAACAATCCTCCTCCTTGTAATTACCATTCACACAATGCGCTACAAATCATCGCCATTTTTTTATAAACAATTTCCCGTCCGGTTTATAAGTAGCAGTTACAGCGCAATGGAAAGCTTTAATGACGCTTAATAAGACTTTAATAATTATGGAAATGGCTAAATGCTCTTTTATGGGACATCCATATTGCTTAGCTGCCATTTGTGATCCGTAATTAAAGGAAATGTAAGTAAGTGAGTGCTGTATCCCCATGACGTGTGTGTATTCCTCCCAGAGATTCGCTTTATATCAGATGGAAAACAGGGACTGCTTGTCCTAATAGGACCTAGATTTGCTGCGTTTCATGTAAGTACCGGAGCTGCAGTAGAAATACTTCCACGGAGTCTAATTATCAAGTGCCCGCGATCTGTAATTACACCCTTATGGCCTGCATATAGCACTGCCAATCTACAGGAACAGCCATAGTCAGGTCACATCATATTCCAGCAATTGTCCTCCAATGGTGGAACCGAATATATGGCAACAAGGCTGCCAAAGCAACACTGCGACCTACTGCGATGCGGAAATATGGAGACCTGACGATCACTGGATTCCCACTCTGCCCTCATTATATTAACGTTGGCTGAATGTATTGATATTTGCTTGACAATTAGACCACCTAAGGTGCATAGGCCCGTAAGACTTTACCTTAACAGATCATGTTGAAGAAAGAAGGATTGGACTCAACCTTCTCATGCGCGCCATAGTATCTTCAGAGGTCGCCTCCGTGCTGCATACAGCCTTGTGATTGATCAGGTCTGTTGAGGTATATGTGACTGCTACATATGTCATAGCAATGCTTGTCAGCTAATAATCGGCCAGTGTAAACAGTCTGGTGATCACCCGACAAATGAGCAAATAGGGTAAAATTATTATTTTTTTTAAATAATCGTTCTATGCAGCACATTGTTTGGTGTAAACAGGACTTGTGCTGCCAAGAAGAATGACAATTTATACGCACAGAACGATCTATTACCAATCATTCAGTGTGCATGGGAAGTAACAGCCAATCGGTGGTCATTTAATGGTGCAAGTCAGCTGGTGTAAACGCAAATTTGTGCAGACTCAGCCAAAAAAATGTAATCAATTTCTCACCCAAGAATACAACATCTTAAAGGAGTTAAAATACCGGAGGACCAGAGTAAAGTGCAAAAAATACATATGCTTTATTATGACGTACACAACACAGAGTGATTAAAGCTTGACCCTGCGAAACGTGCGTCGGATGGAGATCCTGGGCGCTATTCAGGGACTACATTGAGCTCTTGGACACTGTTTGGGCTGGCAGCATCTGGAGCAGCATCCTGAACCTTTCACTGCACTAGCACTTTAGGTAAGAGATCAAGGATAATATCAGATGTACCCTTACTGTCTGGTTCTCTCCTCCCAATTGTATTACGTTTTTGTGATCTCAGGTGTTACCCCATTACATGCTGTCTCCCTCCCTTGGAGTTTATACAGGAGAGTTATGGCCTCAGCTGCCCCCCTCCCAGTGTCCTAGCTCTTCATCACATACCTGTCTTACAACCCCTAATTATCTCTTTGACAGCCCCTATTTTCCACAAGAAGTGCATTCTACAGACTGACACACTGTAGGTGGCTGCCCTCTTTGTTACACTTTGACTTTGGTATTCAGTCCCTCATTGTTTTATGGTTGTGTACCACCTTTTTAATCACTCTGTGTTGTGTACGTCATAATAAAGCATATGTATTTTTTGCACTTTACTCTGGTCCTCCGGTATTTTATTGTCATGATGAGTAGTGCTGGCACCGTCTCTGCCTTACCGTGGCAGATCTGGTGCTTATAATTAAAGCTATTGCCATGAGAATTGTTTCGTTAGTTTATCTTAAAGGAGTTGTCCAGTACTTGGACAACTCTTCTCATTCACCATGTGCGCCCCCTTAAAAATTAAAAAAAAGCCTATACTCCTGTACCGCTGTGTTATAACATGCATGCCTCGTGACCAATCAGCACCGCCTTCTGTCTCCACGCCTTCGTATGGTTAAGTGTTTAACAGGAAGTGAGCCCTGTGGATGCCACTGTTGATTGCTCCTGTGTCCCAAGATGGGGAGACAGAAGCCGGCACTGACTGTAACCAGAGGGGAGTATAGGCGTTTTTATTTTTATGGGGGTGCACATGGGGAATGAGAAGGGGTTGTCTAAGTAGTGGAAACCCCTTTAAGGTGGGGGGCTTTCAAATAACCTATGAGGTCATACTTCTCTATGATCTTTTTGATAATAAGGTCTCCCCCTAACTAGACTCTCTCCTCTACAGTCCATCCTTAATGCAGCAGCCAGGGTCACCTATCTGGCTAACCGCTACTCGGATGCCTCTGCTCTGTGCCAGTCATTGCACTGGCTGCCCATATATCACAGGATCCAATTCAAACTGCTTGTTCTCACCCACAAAGCTCTCCACAGTGCGGCACCCCCCTACATCTCCACCCTCCTCTCTGTCTATCATCCCACCCGTTCTCTACGCTCTGCAAGCGACTTTCGACTAACATCCACACTAATTCGAACCTCCTACTCCCGAATCCAAGACTTCTTCCGAGCTGCACCAAACCTCTGGAACACTCTACCCCAAGAAGTTAGGACAAATCACAACTTACTCAGCTTCAGACGCTCCCTAAAAACGCATCTTTTTAGGGCGGCCTACCACACTCCCTAGCCGAACTAATTTCACCTAATCCTTCTACAACTTCTCAGAACATAACCCCACGTCAAACTCCATTGCGCCCAAATGCATCTAAAGGCTCTGGCCAACTGGTCCAGGAAGCCATTATCTATCCCCCATTTCCTTGAGATGGCTGGATTGTCATTGTAAATAAGCACTTATACCTTGCCCCTCCCCCCATCTCATTGTAGATTGTAAGCTCTCACGAGCAGGGTTGCCTTTTTTTTTCCCCCTTTAAATACTGTATCTTCTATAATTGTTACTTGTTTGTATATGTTTATGTATATGATATGTATATGTATATGAGCCTCCTGAATTGTAAAGCGCTGCGGAATATGTTGGCGCTATAGAAATAAAGATTATTATTATTATTATTATAAGCCATCGCAAAGAAAGACTACAAAGAAGATCCTCTGGTATAGGCTCTGGCACAATAATTAATCTTTCTTTGGAGGATCTAGCAAGTCTATGTCCTTTATTTACCGATCTCCTATCCGCGGCATCTTACCCATTCAAATCAGTTCATGCACTGATGAAGGGCAAACAGCCCAAAACACATCTGCAAATGTGACTTTTGTGTTTGCTTTTTATCCTAAGTCATTTGTTAGGATTGCTACTTCCAACAGATAGCACTAAAATGCCTGACCTCTTTCTCTGAAGAGTTTATTTGCATATTTAAATTCCCAGGGTTGCATTGCATACTTAATGCTTATAAGTCTCCCTACTACAACCTGGCGGTCTTCAAAAGGAAAAACATTACCCCACAGAACCTGTCAGAGGCCTTTCACCTTGCCAAATCAGTTCTCTTGCTTTGCTCTAATGAGGGGCAAACACTTTGAAACATGTGTCTGCAAAGGGAGTTTCTGTTTTTTGTTTTTTTATCCTAACTCATGTGGGAAGGCCCTTTAAATTATTAAAATTGACTTTAGGATTGTTACCTCCAATAAGTGACCCTTTCCCTCTTTCTCTCTGAAGAGGTTATTTATGAACAGCCCATTAACAAATGCCTATTCACATCAGAACACAAACCCAACACTGCCAAGACAACCCTGCAACTCACTTTGAAGGACCCATGACTTCAGCCCGGTAACAATGCAATATGGTCCCAAATATGGAAACTTGATGATCATTGTATCCACACTCTGCTCTCATAATAATAATATAACAATCAGCAGAACGCATTGATATAGGCAAGATGGGTCGATCAACAATGGGTAATGATTCATTCTCTGTAGAGGCAATGCAGGAAAACCAAACATTTTAGCGTTCCTCAGAAGATTAGTGCTGATCATCGAGGGTCCAAGTAGTAGGACACCCTCTGAGGAGACTTTTTTAGAGGGCCTTTCAATAGTTTGATGGTTAAAATGAGGACAACCCCTTTAAGAACCTGCATAGAAACTACTATGCTGCCTATTGCTATTCTGTAAATGTATTTACATTTGTTTTGGATACTTGCGACCAAGCATTCCCTATACTAGAAATAACTCGTCACCTGCTCAACGTAGAGGAGAGCTCGCCACTGCCATGCATGTAAGGATACATACAAAAGTCTGTTTATTTCATAGCACTGACGTCTGACAAGGAACGGGTTATATGCCAACCCCTCCTGGGACTTGTTATGGCAACAGCACTAAAAAAGCCACAAGGAAACATGGTTTTTCAATTATCACTTGACCAACTTCACACCTAAACATGAAAATGTCTCCAGCGAGCGTCCTCTGAAGTGGTAATCTGAAGGTCAGCTACGCAAATGTTCCTATATTTGTAGGCAAAGGACCCCATCCTCAACATCTGTATGTAAGAAGCAGAGGTAGTGGATCGTCTCTGTCTTTTCTATCAGATAAGTGCCCACTATGTATATATAGTATGTGAGCAATCTACAGTATTAGGTGGAGTTGATCAGTGGTTAAGGATCTGATTTTTATTAAGCTGGTCAATGTACAACTGGCACACTGGAGTATGGAAAAACCACTGGTACGCCAGGCAATGACACATTAATGGGCCTCCTCAAGATATAAGAGAAGTAAACCCTGTTTGGTGGTGACTTTGGAGACACCAGGATCTATTTTGTTATGGGTTGATGCACATGGTCTGTGTGAATGGAAGGTGGATCCTCAGAAGAATCTTCTGATTGATAAAATATTGGAGCTGGCAGTGCTAGGTGCTCCCATGCATGACAGAGCTACCAAATCTTAGCAGCTCCTGTGGATGTCCCCATGTCTTTGTGCTCCAATATTACAGCCACAGACTCAACAGAGGGTCTAATGACCAAAAATGAAAACCATAGGGCTTTATGTTCCATCTCGTTCTAGTCATTAGACATGCAGCCTGGTCAAGACTTCCGTACATATTATGGGCATAAAATTGAGCCTGTATTATGTCGTTGTGAACATAAAAGTGCAAAACTGCATAATTATATATATATATATATATATATATATATATAAAAAAGTCTACGGTACATCAAGTTTTTATAAAAGTGCCAGTGGAGTGGGACGCACCAAATTCATTCAGTCACAAACCTCCTAATGAATTTGCCATATCTGAGCACCAGAATCAGAAATGTATGATCTGGGGTAGACTTCCGCTATAATTTACGCCACGTCTGACACAAGTGATAGTGAATTTGGTAGGTCACGGTTTACCGCCGACACCCACTTAGCCGCTCCTACTATTGGGAAGTGTAAACACCAAAAGTTCCTTTTTTTCACACCTACACAATGTGCAATAATGTGCAACTATTATATTCCAGATTTCTGGCATAAAGCCATGACAAATATCCACCTTTTATGTTTTTTGGGGGTCTTTTATGATAATTTCTTGAGGGAAAGACCCAAATACTTGGTGTTCCAAGGACCCGTAGAAGCGCAGCAGTGCAAAGCGGCCGTCATCGTCCGGAGTGCCAGTATTTGGTCTCGGACCCGCTCACCTTTTATGTATCTACAATAAAGCACTTTTATGCAATAGCGTGTGCCACGATTTCATCTTCTCTGTCATTGATTTCCAAAAGACCCGAAAACCAACCCACATGCTATCTAAACCTCTACGCAAGCATACTGTATAGCAGAAAGCCTTAAACTACAAACGGAATGAGGTCCAGGTCATACTTTATTTTGGTGTCAATTTGCTAAATAAAAAACTGAAATAAATTAATTTTATTTTCTTTTTCTACAATTTATCTGTAAGAAAAGCAAAGACAGAGTATTTAAGGACAAAGACGCTGATCTTTTTGGGGGACCCTTTTACACATGAGTTTAAGAACATTCCTTATAGTAGGATCTGTCAACCTGGAAGCTCTATACGGGTCTCCATAAAGAGGATAGTGTCACAGTGAGCGAAGCATATGACCCACTGTGGGTTTAGTAGGAAAAGGATCTGGTCCATGTCCTGATGTCAGTGTATCAGATAAGACGTATCTGATCTGATGCCTGATCACAGAGCGCGCTCTCTGCATTCTGAAATATTCATGCACTGTCATCTGATCCAAGATCAAGGACACCTTTATAAACCTGAACCCAAGCAATATGGATGAGGGCAATGGTGAGAGAGTGCAAGTGACGCCGGAGGGTCTTATATCAGGGAGGTGATATTGGAGGAGATATATAGTGATAGTGTAATAGCACTAAAATGAGGGGGTTTACTCAGTCCCCCGACACCTTAACCGGCCCCTTTTCCCAGAAGCAGCTGATTATTCTGCCGCTGATACACAAGCTGTCAGTAGCAAATGTAATCAGGGACAGGACTGAGAATTTATCATCCACCATTGACCTGACGCCTCAGGATGGGAAAATAGCTGCTATTCTGTAACCCTTTGTGTCACAACCAAAAAGGCAGTGATGTCAAAACAGTCTATAGTTTACTGTAAAAAAAAAAATAAAATAAAGAAAAATGCATTATATACTGTAACAGAAAACCTAAATTTCGAAGAAATGTTGAAATATGTGGAAGAGTCCTGGAGGACAGCGACACATGGTGACCCAAGTATCTTCTGCACGGCATAGATCTATCAGATATGGAGCCAGCCTGGGGTCACCAGACATGGCCCTTGTCTGAAGTCATTGTATGGTCGCCAACAACCTCCATGTTGTTATTAGCATCATATTTTTACCATAATTATATAAAATCAATGTATTAATTTAGATGAGGTCAGATGCCACCGTGATGATCTATTTGCCAACCTTTATTAATATGGCGCCAAGATATCCATGGTAAAAATACATGAAGAATAGAGTAATGCCACCGAGATGTTGTCCTGATTGGACATGAAATCCTGGAAATAAAAAGTGTCAAAGCGGAAGACTTAGAGAACCGATCGAGGCGAAATAATCTGCGCATTGTGGGGCTGCCAGAATCGGTATCTTTGGGACAGCTGGATAACATATGTGAACAGGAGTTACCTCAGGCCCTGGGCATTAAGGCTAAATTCAGAGTGGAAAGAGCGCACAGAGTGGGACCACTGAGACAACAAGAAGCGAATAGGGGAGAGGATCCAAACCCAAACAAGAAAGCCCCGCTGAGGGCTAGACAAGTGATAGTCAAATATCTTGATTATAAACATAAAGAGGAAATACTGAGGGCCTTTAGAGACAGACAGCGACCATTGCATTACCAAGGCAACAGACTGCTAATTTTCGGCGATTATTCAGCAGAAGTCTCCAGAAAGAGAAAAGAATTCAGCAAAGTATGTTCATTCCTGTATAACAAAAAAGTCAAGTGCCAACTGCTATACCCTGCCACACTGAAAGTCAGAAATCTTAATGGCTCGTTTGCATATTACAAAGACTTTAAAGAAGCAGAGCGTACTCTCATGGCAGAACAAGATAAGAATCGGGCTGATGGACAAAAAAGAGGAAACAATGGAGAAGGGACCAGCAGAGGAGGATCTCCAAGAGGCCCAGGGAAAGACTCGAGAAGCTTTGAGGAGCAATCGCGGGTGGAGAGTAGAGAGGAAAGGAGATTGAGCCCAAAACAACAAAATAATCCTCGCTCGGAACACAGAGACTAACTGTTGGAAATGGTTCATGATAACTGAACTGAACTAGATATTGCTGGTCCTGTTCTCGCACTCTCTCACTCTCTTGATTTCACTCTCTCATGTTCAGTTTTGCTTTCACGCTTGCTATCAGTTTCACTTTCAGTCTTACTCCTAACGTTCAGTCTCACACTCACACTCACTCTCAGTCTCACACTTTTTTTTTTTTTTTTTTTTTTTTTTTTTTCTCCCTCCCTCACATATTCAGTCTCATTTTCAGTTTCACGCTTACTTTCAGTTTCACACTCACTCACATACTCAGTTTCATTTTCAGTCTCAGGCTCACTTTCAGTACCTCACGCACTCTGTCTCACTCTTTTTCTCTCGCATATTCAGTCTCACGCTTACTTTCAGCTCCACTTCCAGATTCACTTTCATTCTTACTTTCACTCGCCTTTGTCCAGGAACGACTTCCAGGCATAAATGAAGTGGATCTGTCTGCTCTGAGTGCGGGGATGACCACCAGAAAATAGAGCTAAGTTGGACTTGAAGTCCTTATAGAGTTTTTGTCATACTGTACTATTTTTGCCATTAATTAAGGCTTGTTCATGTGACTCATGTGAATCCGGGGCTAGAACGTATACTCTAAGGGGGGTGACTAGGGAGCTCAACAGTTTGGCTAGGAAAAGGGGAAGTCATCAGCATGGCGAAAAGAGCCAAAAATTTCCCAGAAGGGAAAACGTGTTCTACAGTTACTTGTTTATTGTTATATTTGTTATACATACAAGGTGGGGAAAAGATATATCAAGCCTGGGGGGCAAATTCTATACCTGGTAATAATTGTCTCGTCTCTTGTGAGTTCAGGGCCCACAGGGGAGGAAGTAGTAAGAGCAAAATACAAAGGCAAATATGGTACAAATAACTACATGGAATGTGAAAGGCTTGAGATCTCCTAACAAACGAGCAATGATACTAAGACATCTGAAAAGACTAAAAACAGATATTGCATTATTACAGGAAACGCATTTGAGGAAGGAGGACTTTTTCCGCATGAAGAAATACTGGGTGGGTACTGTATATGGGGCAGAGGCACAAGGTAGGAAAGCGGGGACAATGATTCTAATACATAAACAGCTCAGCCATGAAGTAGTGACACACGAGGCAGACGACCAGGGACGGTGGCAGCATTTAACAATCATTAGTCCAGCGGGTAAATTAAGTATCTATAATGTTTACGGTCCAAACTCCCAACAGAGCATATTTCATGATGGCATAAAGGCCAGCATACTAGCAGATGGGGAGACCAACATCATAGTAGGAGGTGATTTTAACACAGTTCCAGACTCAGCTGAAGACAGGAGGAGGGGGAAGGAGAGGACAGGGGATGTGGACAGAAGGCCGGACCATAGGGATGTGACATTAGAAGACGTGGGTTTGAAGGACATCTGGAGATTAGCTCACCCGCATGATAGAGAATATACACACTTCTCGCATCCTCATGATAGCTGGTCGCGTATTGATCAATTTTGGATTTCTCAAGGCCTAGTTAATCGGGCACAAGAATGTGTGATAGAAAACATGGTGATATCTGATCATAGTCCGTTGAGATTGGGTATCAGAGAGCAGTTCAAGAGAGGTACAGATATCATATGGAGATTTCCATCATTTCTTCTCAGACAAGATAATTTCCACAGGGTATTACGAGAGTGGTGGGGAGAATTCACAGAGGAAAACAAGGAACACAAAGGGAACCCAGTGCTATACTGGGAAACGGCAAAAGCGGTTTTGAGGGGTCGCCTGATTGGATATGCGGCCATGATCAAAAGGAAGACCAATGAGAATTATAATGCCCAGAGTGAAGCAGTGCGGGTAGCATACACAAAGTATTTGGCTAATAGATCTCCCACGACGAAAGACAGATGGTTGGAGGCAAAAAGGGGGTTCGACGAATGGGCAACAAAAAAGGAACAATTATTTTGGTCGCACAGGGAAGCAGAGCTACATAGATTTGGCAACAAGGCGGGGAGGATGCTGGCAAATTTGGCAAGGGGTAGCAGGAAAATGACAGTGATTTCCAAACTAAAAAGAAAGGGGGGGGAGGTGACCACAGATCCTAAGGAAATTAATAAATTGCTGGGACATTTTTATAGAAAACTATATGGGCCAGGAAACAATGACATGACTGACGAGGCAGAGTGGTTAAGACAAGCGCACTTGCCTAGCGTAACAGAGGAAGATCTGAGTGACCTAAATGCAGATATCACAGTTGAGGAGGTGACTAGAACAATCGGGGAGCTTAACACCAACAAGGCACCAGGCCCCGACGGTTTTAACAGCGAGTTTTATAAGGCTATGAGGGAGCTGATCTCGCCAGATTTAACTGCGGTATTTAATGCATTTTTGGAAGGAGAGGAAATTCCTAAAAATTCAAACGTAGCATATATCAAATTACTCCCTAAGGGAACTAAAGACCTGGATGATCCCTCTAGTTATAGACCCATATCACTTATAAACCAGGATTTAAAAATAATATCTAAGATTATGGCTAATAGATTGGCCATGATTCTTCCAAGGATCATTACAGAGCATCAGGTAGGGTTTATTAAAGGGAGAAATGCTGTCACTAACATCCGGAAGACAATACTAGTGGTGGATGCGGTGAGATTGGATCAGATAGAGAGGGGGGCAAGACCCGCTCTAGTTACACTCGACGCAGAAAAAGCGTTTGACAATGTAAATTGGAGCTGGCTGGACAAAGTACTAGAGGCCACAGGGATTGTAGGCAAAATGAGGCTTTACATTAGGAATCTTTACGCTAACTCGGGAGCTAGGGTACACACTCCAGGTTTTTTATCAGACGTGTTCCCTTTGATGAAGGGAACAAGACAAGGCTGCCCGCTATCTCCCCTCCTATTCGACTTGGCCATTGAACCATTGTCAAGAATATTGCAGGGCCCGAATAGTTTTAAAGGGATTAAGGTAAGGGGAACTGAAATAAAGACAGCACTTTTTGCCGATGATGTCATACTATATATGGGGGACCCTAGCGTGGATTTGCCACAGACTCTAGCCCTAATTGAAAAATTTGGATTAGTCTCAGGATTCAAGTTGAATAAAAAAAAGTGTGAGATCCTGTTCCTAAAAGGGGGGAATGTAAGGGATGGTTGTATATGTGGCATTCCTATAGCACAGACATCACTTAAATATCTGGGAATTCATATAGGAAGAACGGTGGAATCAATTTACGAGATGAATTATGGCCCACTAATTAGGAAAATTATAGCACAACTAAAGGGTTGGAAGGGTCTGCCTCTACCACTACTGGCAAGGTGCCACCTGATAAAAATGATGAGCTTTCCTAGACTGTTGTACCCATTCCAGACGATCCCGATATTGCTAAAACTGAGGGACGTAAATAGGCTCAACTCAGCGTATGCGGATTTTATATGGCGGGGAAGGAAACCTAGAATAAAGTTACGAACATTGATGAAGTCAACGGAGGAAGGAGGTCTTAGTTTCCCGGATGTTCGGGGTTATAACCTGGTGTGTATAATGAGACATGTGTTTGATTGGTTGAGAGGAACAAGCAGGCACTCAGACTATGGCATGGAAGCCAAGTATGCATCACCGTGGGATTTGGCGTCCATTTTACACTCCCCATTGTCCAGGGCGGATGGGCATATAAGGAACTCAATCTTATTCCGAGACACTATGCTAACATGGAAACTGGTAAGAAAGAAATTGGGACTGTCATGGAAAGTATCTAAGTACTTAAATCTTTGGGCATCTCCGAACTTTCCCATGGGACGGGAAAATAAGCTATTTACTAGATGGAAAGAGAAGGGCGTCGAGAGAATGAAGGATGTCATGAATGTGGAGGAGAGAAGGTGGCTGACAGGACGGGAAGTGCTTGACAAGTATGAACTTAATAGCTCACATATCATCCAGTATGAACAACTGAAGCATGGAGTATTTGTAGATTTGGGGGAGCTTGGAAAGGAATTGAATAAGAGTTTGATTGATGAGCTTATGGAAAGTGATGTAGCAAGTGTAAATGTTTCCAAAATTTACCGAACATTTCGGGGAATGCTTATATCTGGGGAGGACAGCCGTACTCTAACAGCGTGGGGGAAACAATTGAAAGGGCAGGAAGTTGTAGGGGATATATTGAAGGGATGGGTACAGATGCGGAAACATGTTACCAATGAGAGATGGAGAGACACCCAATTTAGAATTTTACACAGGGCTATTATGGGCTTCAACATTCCGGGAAGAGATATGCGGTGTCCTAAATGTCAAAGAGAAAAAACAGATATGCTACATGGACTATGGGAGTGTAAGGAAATTCACAGGTTCTGGAATCAAGTTAGATTATTTGTCCAGGCAACATGGGGAATTTCTGGAAATCTAGAGCTAATGGTGTGGATTTTCCATTCCTTTGAGGGAGGAGTAAGAGGGGGATCGGACATGCCGGGAAAGAAGAAATATACAATAGTACATGACATAGCCATGATAGCCAAACGGTCCATATTAAAGCATTGGATACAAAGGGAGGGACCATCCATAAAAGAGGTCATCGGGGAATTACATAATTTATTGAGGCTGGAGAAAGTGGAAGCGGAAACGGACAAAGACAGGTTGACACCCAAGTTCTTTGGGAAATGGAGAAATTTCATTGAAAGTCAATTTACTCAGGGAGAAATAAATAATCTGATGACACCTTTTATACAATCGGAATGGTACCTTCTGAATGATATCCAGGACAAACTGGGTAAATTGAAAATCACGGAGGTGTGGGTTCCGGAGGAAAGGGAGACGAGACGCTAAGGTAGCCACAAGACGTGCCAGAAAATTTGGAAGCATTCGGGGTTGGCTTAGGGGCTTAATGACTCTAATTGACTTGTATCGCGTCTGTTATTTCTTAGTACTTTTGCCTTGGTTTAATAGAGACCATATCAATCAGATAATCAGTTTAAAATATCAAGTTGGGGCATTGCACCCTATTATGTCACATATTGTCAGACAAATGTTTTTCCTTGCGTAACCTTGAATATCTTGTTATGTTTATAAAAAATTGGAAAATTAATAAAAAGTTTTGGAAAGAGAAAAAGGGGAAAAGAAAAAGGGAAAAAGAAAGGAAAAGAAAAGGAAGGAAAAAAAAAGGAAAGGAGAAAAAAAGTGTCAGCAAATATCAGAATACCAATTTTAAGGGTAACCATTTTTGGAACCAAGTTGCTCATCGAAGACTGAAGAAGACAATCACAATCACTGGAGGCATTGACAGAATATGGGACACATCAATCTGGTCAATTGGGAAAGGTAATTTTTTTTTAACCCCAAACTAAAAAACCTAATTATTTTAGGAACCAAATAAAACTGTAAATATACTAGCCACAAGATTACATTTATCTGACTGTGCTTCTCCATGATGCAGCATTTTGGCTCATAAATGCTCCATAAGGGCCTTGAGGACACAAAGACCTCAGAAGGCCAAAAAAAAAATAAAACGATCAATCTTGCAAGTAAGTTCCTCAGCACATATAATCCCATAACATTGCAAATCTCCAAGCATGCACCGAGGAGAGGAGGGAGCAGCGAAGACTTAAAATTTAAGGTACATTTATGAGGCCACATTGTTAAAATATACGGCAACACATTTGGAGTAATGGTCTTTGCGAGACTTGAATTTTAATCAAAGCCAGAAGATTTGCACTTTGCGATATGACGGCCTGTGGAGGAGGAAAAACTCCTTCCAGCTATCTATTCTGCACACCCCCAACACAAGCAAATGTCCTGGGATCAGGCCCCCTGAGCAGAACAGGTAAATCAATCAAACAGGGAGTCATTCAGATCTATCTCTTATAACAACAGAGCCATCTGTGTCCATGTGAGGACACCCTGAGATTTGGTCTGATCACACAATGTCTCCATCAAAACAGCTGGGATATTGTGAAAACCACCATCTAAAATAACCTAGTACAAAATATATACAGTACAAGCACCAATACATAAATTAAAATCACTAAAACATAAAATAAAATAAAAAAAAATGTTTTACATGCATAATTTGGCTTTTAGCTATTCATTTTAAAATGATGTAGAAACAAATACACCTAGATAGACAATGCAATGTGAAAAAAATGACAATGAATACACCTAAACACAAGGATAAAAAAAGAGAATACAAAAAGATATGTTTTAGCCCATAGTAGATTTGTTTTTAGAATTATTCTCATTTTAGATCCTAAATATTGTTATTTTTAACATTGATCTGCTACCTATTTTTCAAGTATCTTTGTGACATACGTTACATGCATAAATGCAACGCTAAAAGTCAGAAAACATAAACCGTGCGCCCTGTTCTCACATGCTAATAAAGCGCACACATTCATGAGGCCCCGCTGCCTTTAACTGTACTGTTACCTGTAAATTATTTAGTAATCTAGCGAAGGAAATCTAATGAAACCAATATAGTGTAACATTCAAACGCTGGGTCTCGTTTTTTCTACTCCACCGGTTTATGAGGTTGTATATCCTAATATATAAGTATATAGTGAAAACATATATAAAGGAAATGTGTAATGTAACATATAACGGAAACAAACAAACATTGACGTATATATTGTATTTCAATGTATATAAACAAAGGAATACAAATGTACTAACTTTTAGTGAATACTTACTCGTACTATACGTAGACACCACAAAAACTAAAAATGGCACCATATTGTACTTGGTAAATATGAGATGTTGAGGGGCTTGGCTGCATGGGCATCAAAGCATAATCACTCCATAACTCCGTTGTCCAAAGGATGTTTTCAAATTATTATAGTCTTTGGCAAGCCTTAAGGACCAAATTGCTCACTGTGTCACGTTTGGATGGAATCAACGTTCCTCCATAGACCATACTTATTAATCATACAATGCACTGCTGATCATGAGCGGGGAAAATGTGCCCATACATTCTTCTAAAAGCTGTCCACGTATTCTAGACTTATGTAATGAAACTAAGATCAAAAATAAAGATACCTCATATGTGGCCTCCTAAACACTGCCCATGTGCTTGGTACCAATGCTATGGACTCATGGCCTGAATTTCAACAGTAATTACATTAGAAATATCAAATGTACGCTCTTTGCTATTCCTAGAAAACCCTTAGGCTTAAAATGAAAAAAGGGCACAAAGTATGTATGTATAATAAGAAACATATTACCAGAAAAACTTACCAGGTCAATAAACAATGGTACAGATATGTATATTGGATTTAGATGCATAATATGGATTAAAAGGCAACAATACTCACTCGCTGGAGAGGGTGTGCTATATCCACTGAGAGGGAGCTGGTGCTGTACTCCGGGCAAAGCCCCTGGAGGGGACACACCACCCAGCATGTGAGGAAAGAAGAAGGCATAGTGAGGAACAGGGTATCCATTCATGTGACCAGGCCCAGCCGGCGGGCAGGGAGAATCGTTACTAGTCATTGCCAGGTGCCCAGCCTACCAGACTGGTTCAAACCCTTCGAATTTCCATCTATTATTGTCCCAAAGAGGGGATACACCCCCCAAAAGCAAGTGGAAAGGTGAGGTAGATCCAAGGCTCAAAGTTGAGATCCAACAAGAGATTAACAAACTTATAGGATTACTGGCCAAAAATTCCGGTGAAGGTGATAAAGAGATCTGCAGGCATCCAGCATCCCAAGGACCACGAGTGAAGCGATCAGACGTTTCAATGATGTGGTAGGTACTTGACACAACAGGAATCACTGCAAGACAAAATCACAAAAATATTGCAACTAAGAGAAGTATTCTGACTGAAAAAAAACAGACATGTAGCATTTCCAAAAAGTATACAAAATATTACACCACACTGTGTATTTTTTTTGCTTCTTGGCCATTCAGCCTAGATGTTGTCTTGACCGATTCAAACCGAGAAAACGCTAGACATAAAGATTCCTCTCTGACCCGCATTCCTATTTCCATAATCTTCTTCTCCTTAATCACTAGGACCTCACTGGTCTCCTGTTACCAATATCAACCCATGTCTCCCACCCCTGATGAAAAGTGTACTACTACACTTTTTTATACAAAGCATATACTGTATACCAAGCCCAAATACTTTGATTTCACGTGGACCGACTCCTGGCGCATGATGCTGTCCCTCAGATTCACCACTTTATTTACCATTCTTCTTTTTCTGTTGCTACCAGTGTTGTATCTACTGATGCCCCATCTTTGATGAATAATGCCATCTTTTAACCCCACCTATTGCCTTCTCCAGCGTCCCCCACTCCATTCTTTTGCCATCATGCTGCCTCTTAGCTTCCCCAGTATCTACACTCGGGGACAGATGCCTGCAGTGTGGGACACAGTGGATCCATCACGCTGATTACATGCTGGCTGGGAAGGGGGATTTGGGAGGATTTTTTTTTTATTCTTGGATACAAGGGTCGTAAATCTCAACGCGGCGTGAGAAAAGACCCGTCCTTACAGTTCAATTACACCAAGCTAATGAGCCACCCAAGAAAAATGGGGCTATCGAAGATCTGTACAGGAGTCAGAACAAGAGAAAAGCAGGGGGGGGAGAGATGCACTGCAAAGCCAAGACAAATCAAGAGATTGTCAGAAGAGACATTCAGGAAGAAAGCGCAGGACAGACAGTCGGATAAAGATGTTGAGGACAAAAAGAGAAGGACAGAAAACAAAATGAGAAAAAGACAACAAAGAATAGTACAAAGGCTTAGAGAAGATAGGTAAAGAGACACTATGCACAAAAACATAAACTCACAAGAGAAAAGAAACAAAGATCAACATAATTGAGAGACAGTACACAGTAACAGACTAGTCTAGAGGCTACAGATACACATAAAGAAAAATGAGGATAGACAGTAAGAGTCACACACATTGGCAAAACATACACATACAGAGAAGAGAGGATAGAGAGCAAGACATGCAGAGTGGCTTCAGAAACGCATACAGAAGAGAGGATAGACAGCAGTAAGAATCACACAGTAACTACAGAATGGCATACAGAAAAAAAAAAGAGGATAGACAGTAAGGGTCACACTCAGTAGCAACATATATACATACAGAGAAGAGAGGATAGACAGTAAGAGACATGCACAGTGGTTACAGACACGCATACAGAAAAGAGCAAGGATAGACAGTAAAAGACATGCACAGTGGCTATAAAAGACATGTACAGTGGCTACAGACATGCATACATAAAAAAAGGATAGACAGTAAAAATCACGCACAATGGCAACAGATAACACATACAGAGAAGAAATAGGATAGACAGTAAAAGACGTGCACAGTGGCTACAGACACGCATACAGAAAAGAGAGTATAGACAGTAAAAGACATGCACAGTGGGTATAGACACGCATACCGAAAAGAGAGGATAGACAGCAAAGGACATGCATAGTGGCTACAGACATGCATAAATAAAAAAAAAGGATAGACAGTAAAAGACATGCACAGTGGCTACAGACACGCATACAGAGTATAAATAGGACATACAGTAAAAGACACGCACAGTACACATACAGAAAAGAGGATAGACAGTAAGAGATACGCACGGTGGCTACAGATACATAGACAGAGAAGAGAGGATACACAGTAAAGAGACATGCACAGTGGTTACAGACACTCATACAGAAAAGAGGATAGACAGTAAAAGAGATGCACGGCGGCTATAGATACACCTACAGAAAAGAAATAGGACAGACAGTAAAAGACACGCATAGTGGCTACAGACACACATACAGAAAAGAGAGGATAGACAGTAAAATATACACACAGTGGCTACAGATACACATACAGAGAAGATAGGATAGCCAGTAAGAGACACGCACAGTGGCAGATAGTTCGAGAGACATATACAGAAGAGAAGAGACTGAGGATACACAGCACAGAGGATTTACAGTAAGACACATGCACAGTAGGGCACAACTAGAGACATACGCTAGTCACCTGTACACACAAGAGGATAGACAGAGACATGTATGGCGGTGAAGGAGCATATCTGGGGATAAACGAAAATACAATAGGACAGACAGTCAGAAACACAAATGAACACCCACACATATCCTGACACATGCTCAGACCAGGGGATAGAGAGACACACATATTAGATATGACGGGAAGAGATAAGCACATAAAATAAAGCCAAAACAAATAATACACACATACAAAGCGCATAGACAGGCAAAGAATGAAACAAAATTACACAAACAAAAGACTGGCAAACAAATGACACATGAAGAAAGGCCAACAGAGAAGTACATAGAGGATAATCAAATAGATACACACAGAGTACACACCCTTACAAACGCCAGTGATTCAGACAATCCGATCCAGCCATTAATAATAGATCAGAACAATTTTATCTGTTTATTGGAAGAAAAAAAAAGAACGATTGGTTCTCAGCTAAGGAAGTCTACTGCAATAGTCAGAACATGACATTATCACTACCACCATGCAGTTTAACAACTGTTGGCACAGTCATCTCCATAGAGGGCTACGCATACGTAAAATGTCATGGTCCATGGGAAAATCGTTCCTATTCTAACAAAGCATCCTTTTATGAATAATAACGCACGCTGTATGTCAAGGATTTTTTGTTGGATGATTGCAACTTTTAGATTGTCGGGTAATTATTGTTAGTCAGCAGAACATTTATTCATGTAAAAAGGGATATTCAGTCTATGAAAGCCGGGAGAGGGGAGGTTGAATACCGATTCTGAGACCCTCTTAGGCGGGCTTTGCACACTACGACATCGCAGGTACGATGTCGGTGGGGTCAAATTGAAAATGACGCACTTCCGGCATCGCATGCGACATCGTAGTGTGTAAAGGCTCGATGATACGATTAACGAGCGCAAAAGCGTCGTAATCGTATCATCGGTGCAGCGTCGGTGTAATCCATGATTACGCTGACGCGACGGTCCGATGTTGTTCCTCGCTCCTGCGGCAGCACACATCGCTGTGTGTGAAGCCGCAGGAGCGAGGAACATCTTCTACCGGCGTCACTGCGGCTTCCGTAGAATATGCGGAAGGAAGGAGATGGGCGGGATGTTTACATCCCACTCATCTCCGCCCCTCCGCTCCGATTGGCCGCCTGGCGTGTGACGTCGCTATGACGCCGCACGACCCGCCCCCTTAACAAGGAGGCGGGTCGCCGGCCAGAGCGACGGTCGCAGGACAGGTGAGTCCATGTGAAGCTGCCGTAGCGATAATGTTCGCTACGGCAGCTATCACAAGGAAATCGCTGCTGCGACGGGGGCGGGTACTATCGCGCTCGGCATCGCAGCATCGGCCTGCGATGTCGCAGCGTGCAAAGTACCCCTTAAAATCATTGTTCAATGAAGATAAATACAAAAGAGTGTGAACCCACACTGGTTGTTTGCAGAAGGGCCGTTTCTTGCCTTACAGTCACACCAGATGTATACACTAAGGTCTAACAAGTAAAGGCCCCGTCACACACCACTAGATCGCTAACGTGTGACACCTACCAGCGATCAGGCCCCTGCTGTGAGATCTCTAGTCGTTGCTGAATGGTTGGGACCATTTTCTTCAAAGGCGATGTCCTGCTGGGCAGGACGCATTGCTGTGTTTGACGCCTAACAACGACCTCCTAACACAGTCCCAACGCACGCCGGAATTGTTATACAGGTCGCTGATCGTTACTGCATCGTTGGTAAGATCTGACTGTGTGACATCTCACCAGCGACCTCCCAGCGACTTCCCAGCAATCCTTATCAGGTCACATCATTTTCGGGATCGCTGGTAAGTCGTTAAATGTGACGGGAGGGGTGGGGGCTTTAGATATGTTTTATCCCTTGAAAATAGATGAAAGCAGCAAGTTAGCTTAAGTCCAGCAGAAGACAATCCCATTAGAAGATTATTCTGGAGCTGGGTTCACATCAACTTGTGACTTCTTGGGCCAGTAACTTCGTCCATGTGCAGCTTGGTGTGCTAGTCAACATTCCAGATGAAGCACGTGCTAAGTGCCATTTGCCCACACAGCCAAGTCTAATGCATTCTGCAATTATTTTTCTACATGGACCTGGCAATGGCTCATAGGAATTGCCCTACTTGAGTTATTAGCCCATGTGCAGTCAGTTGTGTGCGCAGACAAAAATGACATCATCTGAACTGGTCCTTAGGGGTCCTGATGTAGTAGGTGCGTGCTACTGAGTCAGAAGAAGGTTAGGAGGTCCTGGTATTCTGGAGAATGTAGTTCAACCCACGAAGAACATAAGAATACACGAATGGGGAAACAAAAATTCTGGATCGCTAGACAAAGGATCCTGACAATGAAAAAATACTGTACCTTGGGTTGTTGGGGAAATACTGTCAACTATAGGCAGAAAAATACACATAAAAGAAGAAAACAAAAAAGTATGAGTAAGGCAATAAAAAAAATGTGTGTGTATATATATAGCTATATCTATATCTATATATGAATAATACATATATACACACACACACATATATATATATATATATATATATATATATATATATATATATATATATATATATTTATATACTGCTCTAAAAAGATAGGGAGCACTAAAATACCAATATGCTGTTTAAGTGTTCCATTTACTTTTTTGCGAAGAACACATACACACACACACACACACACACACAGTGGGTACGGAAAGGATTCAGTCCCCACTGTCTATTTCATTGAAACCATTTGGTAAATTTGAAAAAAGTTCATTATTTTCTCATTAATGTACACTCTGCACCCCATCTTGACAGACAAAAATCAGAAATGTAGAGCTTTTTGCAAATTTATTAAACAAGAAAAACTGAAGTATCACATGGTCATAAGTATTCAGACCCTTTGCTCAGTATTGAGTAGAAGCACCCTCCTTTTGAGTTAGTACAGCCATGAGTCTTCTTGGGAATAATGCAACAAGTGTTTCACACCTGGATTTGGGGATCCTCTGCTATTCTTCCTTGCAGATCCTCTCCAGTTCTGTCAGGTTGGATAGTGAACGTTGGTGGACAGCCATTTGCAGGTCTCTCCAGAGATGCTCAATTGGATTTAGGTCAGGGCTCTGACTGGGCCAGTCAAGAATGGTCACAGAGTTGTTCTGAAGCCACTCCTTTGTTATTTTAGCTGTGTGCTTAGGGTCATTGTCTTCTTGGAATGTGAACCTTTGGCCAAGTCTGAGGTCCAGAGCACTCTGGAAGAGGTTTTCTTCCAGAATATCTCTGTACTTGGCCGCATTCATCTTTCCTTCAATTGCAATCGTCCTGTCCCTGTGGCTGAAAAACACCCCCATAGCATGATGCTGCCACCACCATGTTTCACCGTTGGGATTGTATTGGGCAGGTGATGGGCAGTGCCTGTTTTTTTTCCCCACATACCGCTTAGAATTAACACCAAAGAGTTCTATCTTTGTCTCATCAGACCAGAGAATCTTATTTCTCATAGTCTGGGAGTCCTTCATGTGGTTTTTTGCAAACGCTATGTGGGCTTTCATATGTCCTGCACTGAGGAGAGGCTAGCATCAGACCACTCTGCCATAAAAGCCTGGCTGGTGGAGGGCTGCAGTGATAGTTGACTTTGTGGGACTTTTTCCCATCTCCCTATTGCATCTCTGGAGCTCAGCCACAGTGATTTTGGGGTTCTTCTTTATCTCTCTCACCAAAGCTCTTCTCCCATGATTGCTCAGTTTGGTTGGACGGCCAGATCTAGGAAGAGTTCTGGTGGTCCAACACTTCTTCCATTTAAGGATTATGGAGGCCACTGTGCTCTTAGGAACTTGAGTACTGGGGAAATTCTTTTGTAACCTTGGCCAGATATGTGTCTTGCCACAGTTCTGTCTCTGAGCTCCTTGGGCAGTTCCTTTGACCACATGATTCTCATTTGGTCTGACATGCACTGTGAGCTGTGAGCTCTTATATAGACAGGTGTGTGCCTTTCCAAATCAAGTCCTATAAGTTTAATAAACCACTACTGGACTCCAATGAAGGAGTAGAACCATCTTAAGGAGGATAACAAGGAAATGGACAGCATGTCACTTAAATATGAGTGTCTGAGCAAAGGGTCTGAATACTTATGACCATGTGATATTTCAGTTTTTTTTGTTTAACGGAGTTGTCCGACATAAACTCAAAAACTGTTGGTAAGCTAATCTGTGCTGTATTGTCATATAAAACACCCCTACATTGTTATTTTTTGTTTTCTAACTTTTGTTCCTCTTTAATTCACCCTTTATTCTCTGCAGCTCTTTGTTTACATTAAGCTCTAGCAAACATGACCACTTCCTGTACTAAACCTGCCAGTCAGAGCTGGCACCGCCCAGCCTCAGTGTCCAGCCCCTCCCCAGTGTCCAGCCTCGCCCCCTGCCCTCCCTCTGCACGCACATTCCCTGTCAGTATTCAGCCTCAACACTGACCTGTTAGCACTACAGCATTGCAAATAACAGCCCCACATCAGGCTCTGCACCCCACACCACAACAGGCTCTGCACCCCACACCACATTGGGCTCTGCACCACACACACATATGGCTCTGCACCGCACACACACATCGGGCTCTGCACCCCACACCACATCGGGCTCTGCACCCCACACCACATTGGGCTCTGCACACCACACCACATTGGGCTCTGCACCCCACACCACATTGGGGTCTGCACCGCACACCACATCGGGCTCTGCACCGCACACGCACATCGGGCTCTGCACCGCACACGCACATCGGACTCTGCACCGCACACGCACATCGGACTGTGCACTGCACACGCACATCGGGCTCTGCACCGCACACGCACATCGGGCTCTGCAAAGGACATATGGCTCTGCACCGCACACACACACATATGGCTCTGCCCGCACACACACACGGCGCTCTGTACCAACCCCCCCTACACCCATAGGGAACACATGTAAGGAGTACATACTCACCCATCCTCGGTCCTCGCTGCTCCTGCACGTTCGCGCGCTGTCTGTGCTCTGGACATATCAGCAGAGTAGTGACGTTACCGCTGTGCTGAAGAGAGCACAGACAGCGGGACCAGTGATGAGAAGCAGCGCTGCGCTGCTTCTCATCAGCGCTTTCAAATGTACCGGCATCTGTAATCTGTGATGCCGGTACATTTGAATTTGCGATCCTGAGCAGGGGCCCGGTGCTGGCGCTGACACCGTGGGCAGCCGCCATGCCAGTCCCCCAGGTCACGGACCCCACAGCAGTGCAGGGGGAGGTTGCGGGGAGAGTAAGGGGTGCGGGGGAGGGTGCAGGGAAGGGGGGCGGGGCTCATCGCACTGTAGCCGCCGAGCAGGGAGGCGACATGCTGTTCCAGATTTGCATGTCAACATGGTCCTGCCCATGTTGACATGAAATGACCGGAAGCAGCAAAATCGCGGCAGGAGCAGTCACATTACCGCTCTGAGTCGGGGGAGAGGGGCTGACAGCAGGGCAGGTAAGTGGTCACTATCTACTTACCTGCCCCAATGTAGCCCAATAGGGTAATAAAAAAAAGAGTCAAAAGAAGCCGGATAACCAATTAATACATTTTCAAAACACACAGACATACTGGTGTGTATATACCGGCCTCGATTCAGGACTGCTGTTTTGTTTGCCAGTCCTGATTAAGATTACGCTGGAGTTAGATGCTCCAAACTCAATATAGTAAACTTGTCACTAGAGCTGCTGGAATTACGGGTTGCATGAATTAAAGGCTAACTGTATGATTGCAGCTTTTCAGAGCATAGATAGTTTAAAAAGCCAGCCCACCAATCATAGGGATACATGTGACTATTCTCCCCGCCTTGATTGACAGGTCTCTCCCATGTGTTTTTATATTGGGAGACCTGTCAATCACCTGGAGCCATGGAGGAAAAGCTAGATTGGGACACCAACTTGACATCTTCCTGACGACTGTGCAACATAAATAGACGCCATCAACTGTTTATTCTTGTAAAAAAAACAAAAATCAATAGACTGGGTTGCATTTTTTTTTCTTATCAAATTGTCTAACATTTTCACATGATAAAACCAAAAGATAACAATCTATCATCTCAAGCCAACTGTTTAGATCTCCCACATTTCAATTACCAGTCAAGCAATGTGCAGCTTTCAGTCATCTCATGTCTATATCAAATGTCATATAATACATTCACACTTGACCACTAGGAAAAATGTCCATTTTCAAGGAGCATGCCCAATAAGTCACTGCCTGGTAAAGGAATACTGCGCAACTTCTGTTCCTGAAGATTCTTGAGATTTCATGTAAATGTCCCGCTGATAATTTTAATTATTTCATATGCAAAATCAATCAACCAACCAAGTGATTAAAAAACCTTCTCTCTCATCTAACCAGGCTGATTACCATTACTAATGCTTATTGTTCTGTTATGGTCCGCATTGGACCAATAATGACTGCGTGAATGGGCCTTAAGAGACCGACAGATATAAGACGGTGATCGATAAGGAGGATTAGCACTGGAAATACCAGACCAACCAGGCGAAAGCAAGGCTCTTTTTCATTAAATTAAAGCCTTGAGCACTGTGGAGATGTCCTATAAACTGGCAACGGCACCTCGATAGACAAGTAAGTGGTTAAAATCCCATCTCAAAAACCTTGTGGATCACATTCTGTATATGAAGACCACTACTGAGTATTCCTCCTAGACACAGCTAAGTAATGTACATGGCTTGGAATAAATTAAGAACTTGTAAAGTCCTCCAACCCCCCCCCATATAAGTAGGATCAGTTGACAACTCAATGGCCCCGATTCATCACTGTTGTTTCTCCAGTTTTCTGGAATAATTTGCTTTTTTAGTGTCTTTGGTATGTTCCCCTTATTCTCCATGTGTTTTGCACCACTTTATAGGTTGTCAATCTTTCTATTTTTCTGAGACAACTTTGCTTATCCAGATGTTTTAGACCAATTGATAAAATGCGACTTTTACCAAATGTTGCTTTATTTTTGGCGTATCTCCCTTCAATACCTTCCTGGAGCAGACTTCTCAATGAGTTTTCAATTTGGCACAGTGTTGCGAGTTTTCAACGTATTAACGACTTTTGGTGCTCAAAAAACGCAAAAAAAATGGTTAAAGACAAAAATAAAGAGCGTTTTTGTGACGAATTCATGAACTAAATGCGTAATTTTGAAGAATTTGTTGCAAAAAACGTTAGCAAATACCCCAAGACAAAAAAAAAGAAAAGTGGCTTCAATAAATCAGAAATGATGAAATCAGGCCCAATTGTGTATGAAGCCATAATAGTCCTCTCTTGTGGAAAGGAAGCTTAGGGCATATAGGAAGTGTCTGGCAAGTTAGTTACAGTATTTCCCTTTGCCCATTGAAGTAAATATGAATTCTTGGATGTGCAAGTTCCCTTGGAAAATGTTGCAGCAAACAAGCTTCTAGAACCGTACCTTAGTATCAGCAGCAAAAACTCTGCATAAGAACTTACCCTCAAGTTGACCAAATGCACAAGATGGCTCTTGGCCAAACGTTAGATTGCCCCATATGCCTTGGCCCTCATATGGCTTCACCAAGCGCTAATGTTTTTACAACAGGGATAGCAGAGAAAGAAGCTACGTTCCCATAAAAATAAAGATAATTCCAACTGACTCATTATTCTCTTCCCTAAAATCATCTGTCCGAAATGAAGGATGAACATGTAAAGACCACACTGCCGTGAAAAAAACACTGATCGAGGAATGGTGGAAATCGTGATTTTTTTTATAAATCAGGACAAAATCCAGTTCCAGATTGGAGTTTATTCCACAGCAGCGCAGTTTTTACCCATTCATCCTCTATTTCAGATCTTCTTCCCAGGGGTGCTGCAGCAGCCATGTGAGATGTTTCTATAGCAGTTGTGACTGTCACAACTACACAAGGTGAGCCTTTTTATTTATCCTATGTTCTCAGGTAAGATTCTATTTGCGCTCCTCTTGCCTTTCCAGTTTCTCTCTAACCTAAAATCATCTGTTGGGAGAGAGTTGGGTGGTACCCATGTACATCAGATGGTTAGCTGGTCCCACCAAAATGGTTTGGCCAACTTCCATCTAATGTGTACTCGAGCCTTAACAAGCTATTGTTGTCCTTCATGACCAAGCAATTATACTTTTGTTTGACTGGTATTAGTAGCAGTTTTTCATACGGGATCAGCGGTGGATGCCCAATGTTATTGTTGGGAAGATTTCCAGACGGAAACACCGGATGTATACATTGACTCAATACTTCCAAGTATCAGCTGTTACACATAGTTTTCTTTTGTAAAGAACGAAAAAACCATGTACTTTGCGTTTTCCCGGATATTTCTGTATGAAATAACGTTGATTCCACTGCTACAGAATTCAGAATTCACTTTTGACCTGTGTGGTAAAAGCGGGCCTCTGGATCCATTAGACTTACAAGCCATAAGTCTTTCTGATACATACTGTGTTTCCCCGAAAATAAGACCTCCCCAAAAGTAAGGCCTAGCAGGAGTTTTCAGCAAGGCTTAAATATAAAATCTCCCCCGAAAATAAGACCTAGTTGTGGTTCAATAATGAAGTGTCCATGCAGCTAAAAAGGTTAAAGAATGCTGTAGGACACTTCATTATAGACGGTGGACACCACCAAAAGAAAGAATACAGAAGAGAGAAGACCCCACGATCATACTCACCAGACGCCATCCGGGAGCAGTGGAATGCATCAAGGACCTGTGGCGGAACGCACACCCACACCCATCAGATCACATATTCACACACACGAGATCGCGCACACACAATCACACATCAGATCACGCACACACACTCACCACAACCAGTGATATCGATTGCTTCTGGCTAGCATAAGGACCTGTGACGCTATGTAGTGGAGCTCCAGGACCTGCGGGTGGAACGCAAGAAGGACCCAGCGGTGGAACGCATTATAGAGATAAGAAAGACAAGAGTCTCCTGCTGGCTGGAAGCAAGTGGTATCACCGGATGTGGCGAGTGTATGAGCATGCGATTGTATGTGTGATCTCATAAGTGTGTGTGTGTATGCGATCTGATGTGTGATTCTGTGCAATCTGATGTATGTGAGTGTTGGCCAGAAGGAGGGGAGGACGGCGTGCAGTATGCCTGCTGGGAGCACCCACCGAAGATTACAGGAGGACCTGGGAGCCACACAGATTGACGATCCTGGGAAGGGGGATCTGCATTTTTGGGGGTGTAAACTTACCCCAACTATGTCTCCCCGAAAATAAGAACCCAGTGCTTTATTTGGGGCAAAAATAAAATATAAGACAGTGTCTTATTTTTGGGGAAACAGAGTACAATAAGTTCATAAATACAGGGTGAAAATACCCTAATCTCCAGGCTGGCACGCTGTAGAAATGTCTCTACTTTATGCTAGGTCTCACTACCAAAATTGTCCTGCCGTACTGGAAAATGACAATTGTTTATGTGGCAAGTAGGGGGGAAAAAAAATCTAATGACATTAACAGATTCCGACAGAACGGTCAAGGATTTAGCCGCAAAAGAATAAGGGGCTGATCCAAGAAAGGAGGATGGCTCGGATACAGAATATGTGTGTGGAAATAAATATATACGGCAGGAAGAGAAACATGTAAGTGTAAGAGACGAGAAACTGGAGCAGACGTAAAGTGACCAGGCCGCCACTTTCATACACAATGCCAGGCTGTGCTTGTCCTAAAATGGCCTTGCAAGACACATTTTAATAGGTTCTGCATGAAAGCAGAGTCTGGAAACACAACCCCAATCCTCAACTGCTGGCGCCGAGCCAGCCTTTCCCAGAACACAGCCGTTTAAAGGGATACCAAACTATTTTTTTCCGCTTTTTACAGGACCACTAAATATACAAAGCCAATTGCTGAAAATTACTAGTAACATTTACAAGTATAAATGCAAAAAAGTTATGTTGACTTGTATGAACTATAGAAATTGTGATCCAGGGAGTGCGGATTATTTTTCTTTTCTGTTTGGTGTCCTTAAAGACAATGAGTTAGGGAAAATACACACGTGTAATCTATTGTGAAGCGTGTCATACCAGAGCGGTGTTTACAGGACTTTCCCCAGAGAGATGACAGACAACTATTTGGAATGTATAACGTAAAAACCCAATGAGCATTAAACGTAGGAAACTCATCATATAAAAGGCAGCTAAAAAGGAGAGCTCTGAATATCCGTCACATACTTATGTAAATATACCAGGAAGTTATGAAAACTGGATCGATGTGAGAAATGTAATGGGGACGGGGAGGGGGCACAGACTTATTCTGCCTTTATGCCTTATTCATATACAAGAAAATATGGCCCGTTTTTTATCAGTGTGCTAGATCCATGTCCACTTTTACCATCAGGGTGAAATCCATTTTTTTCGTAATAAACTTTTGCATAGAGCCATAAACTGTAATGGGTATGTGGTCAATCCGAGAAAAACCCCAATAGAAGACATAGGTAAAAAAACAGTCACCTCTGTCTCACAGGCACGTCACTTATTGCTTCAAATATTTATTTGTGGAATTAATGTTCTCATAAGTTGATGACTGGATCAAATTTATATCACTGGTCACAAAAAAGGGTCTACTTTTGGTTCTCAAAAGGCACTGCTACCGTCTTTTTCCAAAAATAAGACATTCCCCAAAAATAAGCCCTAGCAGGGATTTTCAGCATTTTCGGAGCAAGACTCAAATATAAGCCCTAACCCAAAAATAAGCCTTAATCGCGGTTCAATAATGAAGTATCCATGCAGCTAAAAAAGTTAAGGAATACTGCAGGACACTATTATAGACAGCGGACACCCCGCAAGCACACTCACCAGATGCCGATTGAGAGGCCCTGCAGTGATTGCACAGCCACATGCATCAGATCACACACACGCACACATCAGATCACACATACAATGACCACATCCAGCGATACCGATTTCTTCTGGGCCGCAGAATCCTGAGACGCAGTGCGGTGGAGAGCAAGGAGAGCATGTGGCTCCGGATGGAATACATTCAGGACCTATGATGCATAACTTCCTCCCATCTTTCCTTGCGGCCGAAGACATTCTGTACCGCCGGATGTGGTGAGTGACTAGTGATGGTGTGTGTGCAATCTGATCGGTGATTGTGTGTGTGTGTGTGTGTGTGTGTGTGCGCAATCTGATGTATGCGAGTGTGTCGGCCAGAAGCAGGGGAGGACTGTGTGCAGCATACCTCCTGTGAGTGCCCGCCATAGATCACAGCAGGACCTAGCGCTTTTTTGGGGGAAAAAAAAGTATAAGGCAGTGTCTTATTTTTGGAAAAACATGGTACTTTTGGCAATAGGATATGACTGTATTGCAGCTCATGCCCATCGGTGAGAAAACTAAATTGGCCATTAATAAACAGGTGGACCTGTTTTTAGAAAAAAAATGCTAAAAAACAATTTGGCCCTAAGCCATCAAGACCGTCGTGAACAACGCCAGTCTTAATGAGGGTGCATTTTGGAATCAGATGTTCATAATTTATTAAAGGGAACACACTAGGCAAGCAATCAGGAGCATCTGACAAGTCGCATCACAAATTTTATTTCAGTCAGGGATTGGAGTAAGAATTCTGGAGTAGGGAACTCTACATCTCATAATAAATTATAGGAGTATGGTGTCACGCACACCTCGTACCCTGTTCTGCCCATTTTGACCAAGCTGGGAAAAACTGGCAAGAAAACATAAAAAAATCTCCACATTTTTGGGGGCGTTTCTTTTAAAACTAGAAAGACAGTTTACAAGGAAGCCATAAAATTAAAGCACAGATACGTAAAAACTGTGATTATAAAAATGTATTCTTAGTTTGATAACACAACGCAAATACCCAAATGCTAGAGTCTTCAAGTTTATTTAGGCGAGTAGTAGACGACAGCTCTGGCAGTACAATGTCAAGGGCATCTGTACAACAAAAATCACGTGCCATGGCTGTCACACAATTTAATGTGCATGACTTCTCTCACCTTGAGTAACATTTTTACTGAAGTGAATGGAGAACTGGAAAGCTTTGGTCCTCCGTTATGCCAAGTGCTATGTACAGGTAAACTGCCACTTGAGCACAGGTTTGGCACAAGCCATAGGAAATTATTTAAATTATGGCAGATAAGTATTCTAATCAATGGGGCCATTTTGGCTGAAGTGGTAGGCAATGTCTGGGTGGACATGTTAAGACTTGTAGTTCCATCCAAGATCAACAATAGGCAAGAGCGCCGTGTCTGTTGTGCTCTATGGCAGTTTCTCAAATTGCCGTCCACAAACTCCAGGAATACGCCCCGTAGCCTAAAGGAGTGTGTACTGTGGTTGGGAACAAAGCTTGTCCTGCTGCGAAGCGTTTTCATAAAGAAGAAAAAAGTTGGGGAAAGAGCCTGCTGCTGCCAGAAGAGCTGTGCTGGGAAATGTTACTGCCGGCCGATGGAGCTGCCTATACCGGGGTGGTGGGACAAGTCAATAGATGTCATAGTACTAAGCCTATTATACTGAGGATGTCATAGGTGTCATTACATGGGGGCATATTACACTGTGGGGCCTTATACTGAGGGCAGTATTGAAGTCATACTGGGAGGGCTTTTCTAATAAGGGTGCTAAGGATGTTATTTTTAGTTAGGTTATTGGTGTGTAGTCTATTTATTTTGGGATCACATATACTTATGCGGTAGGATGGAGAGTTCTCAATAAAAGGTAAAAATGTTGCGTGGCACGCTATGCATGTCGCTTTGTGTCCCTTGTTTGCCTCCAGCACCCATGGTACTGAATCCAGCTATGGGGGGTGCACTTCTGGAAATGTTTGTCCCCAGGGAATCCTTGGCGTGAGAAGGGTGACTTCTGCAGGACTGCACTGTAGTCAGTGGCATTATGACGCACCGGCAACAAACATCCGATTATGTCTGCGTGAATTATCACAATATTGTTTCACTTCCTATTCCGATAAAAGCTTACGTATAGCAGATTGCAAAGGTTCCTTTTTACTTTAGAAGATTTATGCAAGAAGCCATGAAATCTTACAACACATCTGACGAATATGAGGCAAACATATAAAACCTGACGAACTGCTTGGCATTTACAGTATTGACAAGATTTCTCAAACGCATATCTATCCCCGCTCACCAGGGGACAAAAGAGTTAATAGTCAGCCTGCCTTGTAATACACTCACGCCCCCGTAAAATTTTAGGAGATTCCCCATAGACATAGCAAACTTACAAATACATACACTAAGTACTCACACAAAAGGGCAGGGAGCCTTTCTTCTGCTGCAGTTTGATAGCACAGGCTCTCCCCCACCCACGGCTGTAACCCTTTCATTGCCCTGTCAGCGGTATGAGTGGGAGAGTGGGACAGGCTTGGCCCAGCCTTACCTAAAATTAATTCTGGGTTTAAGAGATGGAGGGACAGCAGCCAGACATACATACTAAAGATGAAGGGGAAGGAGGCAGTATAAAGGAGGAGGCCCAGAGGGTGGAGAGAGAAGTGAAAAATGGGACCTGGAGAATAATATATTATGAGGAAGACAGATGCTTCAGCCTCTGGAATCTACACTGTGCTAATAAGCTTGCCATGATGCAGACCAAAGACGCTTACATTTGTAGCATCTGAGGGTATATTAGACGCCTACAGAATTTATATCCTTTCTCAGCCTATAGCAGGATTAATTTAGTGCACAGTATGAAGCAGTGGTGGTTGGCTATAGACTCAATGCCATCAATGTACCATTCACATTGGAAATCAATTGGAGGATCTGCGGACAAGTATTTTAGAATGTCAGCGAGAAAACGGTGTTCTATAATCCGACCCCCCTTCTAAATGCGGAGCCAGATATGCTACGTCCATAACATAGAGTCAAGGCCATAATACACGGGAATACATGTGTGCATGATTAAGGCTCCTCTCTCACCCTCCGCCCGTCTGCTCTCTCCCCACTCTCCTTTCTTGTTTTCAGATGTTTGGCCTGGAGATTCTCTCCAGGAAGTTGGTGTTCCTTCCCCTCTAGAGAGAGCCAAAGAGAAGGGGGTGGGAGACAAAATGGGAAGACAGACAGAAAGGGGAAAGTGGGAGAGAGTGAGGGGGAAAGTATAGGTGGAGTATTAGGCTCCGTTGTAAAGCAATAGAAGGGAAATGAGCAGTGAGGAGAGATGGGGCAGATAAAGAGAAGTAGTAAGCGGTATATAGGGCAATAGGTAATGTAGATGTGTATGGCTGGATGGTAATTGAGTAATCTGGGACCTTTATGGCACTGGCTGGCTAATGGTGTCTGTACACAGGTCGATTTCAGACAGTGAACACGCTCCTATCAACCACATACAAGTCGTTCAGCGTCTGTTTACCGACCTCTACAAATTCTAAAGAAGAATAATGGGAAAGGAACAATTGCTAATATGATCGTTCTTCCCCCCCCCCCATACTGTACCATGTTATCAGCTGTTATCAGCAGCATATCACCTATTTACAGCGGGTTATGTACTGCTGGTAATTATGATTTTCTTTTTCACGGTATAAATGATCAGCCAATGAAGAAGCATTCTGCTCATTTGTTGGGTGATCACTGCAATGTTTACATGGAAAGAGCGTTCCTACAAAGGAGCTTTTCTATTCGTCTAAACTCGCCATAAATTAGTTCTCCAGAAATATATATGAACACATACACTGATAATGTAGGTGTCCTAATGCTGAATTTAATGGACACAACATGTGTCCTAGATCCAGTAACCAAGTAACGTGTAGGTGGGTTCTCTCCTTGATTAAATGCTTTGTTGGAGTCTAATGTCACCTTCTTTTTTTTTCTTTCCAGATATTCCATTTCCGAAATATATTTGTTTTTGTTGGTTTCTTTTTCTTTCCTCCTCCGTAGGAGACAGAAGTTGCTGTTTTACAATTTTAAATTATAGGCAGATTAAAGGACCAACATATTGAGAGATCTGTCCAGTTGACCTACATCAAGTCAACAAAGTGGTTACTGATATGGGAAACATTCAAAGGGAACAAAGGACATATCCATTCCATGGAGCACACGTTCAGACATTGTGTAAGCAAAATAATTCCATCCTACAGTCTTGAAGATATTTTTGAGGTGACCAAATGTAACTGAGACTATATGAAGAAGTGTGCTCAGTATGGGTACACCAGATTTATTTTGGGCTTGTTCGGCTTCCACCTGCTCAATCTTTTGTTTTGGATAAACCATTAATTCCCCTCCCCTAATTTAGGACATATGGACACTGTCGAACCAAGTGAAAGTGTGTATGATATTGTTGGGGAAAAAAATCTACCAGCTAACTAAGATGTTTGGCTAGCTTAGGATCAAGAGTGAGGCCTGCCATGTACACAAGGTAAAATTTATACATGCTCACATCAATATAGTGGAGTTTACTGAAATGTATTAAGTATAATGCCACCTTAAGAAGAAAAAACATACAGGGCAAAGGTTTGGCCAAGAGATACACTTACCCAACAAGTAGCTGCCAGACACCTTTGAAAAAAGAACCAAAGCTAACAGTCAAAAGCCAATGCTTTTCCACCCCCGGTTCGAAAAGAGTTGGGATACCTCCAGTGACATTAGATGGTTGACTAGGCCTGCCAAAGTTGAATTGTTTGGCCAACAGGCACTGAATGTCTATGGCCACCTTAAAGAATGTCACTTTTGGAAGACAATGCAAAGCACAAGGGCTAAAAGGAGAATACATAAGAAATAGGACAAAGAGGTGACTGGAAGAAAATAGGTAAAGTAAAAGGAAGGTAATCGGAATTAGAGCTCATGCGCACTACAGCGCTATGTGCATGTAACCCATTAATAGGTGCATGGGTTTCTAAAGTTCTGTTCTCCTGAACAACACTCCTTGTTCCACCATATAATGCTTATATATGTAACCATATTATAGTGACAGTCTCTCTCCAAAAAAGCATTGCCTATACACTTCAATAAGGCCAGCTTCGCACATCCCCATTTTTAAGAGCTCTCTGGACAGGCCAATAGTTTCCTGACCCGAACTATAGTCTCATAGGCACATATATGAGGCTGTTGAGTTCGGGTTAGGAGCTGCATGGTACAAAGATTGGACATTGTCTGTACATGGACCTCGAAACTTGGAGACATGATGCCGGACTCGTATAGCATTGGGAGGGCATGGATGCATTGTTTTCAGTTGCATTCTACACAAAAATGTTTTGCATTCCTCCATGTCAATTTGGGAGGATATATGGGATTGTTTTATTTTTAACATTTAAAAAGAAAAAGAGACAAATTACTAGAAAAAAAAATGAAAAAAAGTGGAAAAACACCAAAAATGATTTTTAAATGATAAGAAGAGGTCTGACGCTTTTATTATGTGTGGTATACTATGATGTGGTGTGCAACCTGTCACATTTCAGGAGCTGTAAATCTACAACACCCAAATGTCCTAACTGTAAAAAGATGTAGACTGCACTAAAAAATAAATAACAATCTATTAGAAGATCCATAATATAAGACAAAGATGGAAGAGGAGTAAAAGAACAAGCAATACTCAACAATATAGTCTGCAATTTACACTAACCACTCACAAAACGCTCTCACTTCCCTTCTCTCTCTAGTCCCCGTTTCCGCTGTGCCCCCTCCTCCCACAACCCGATGCAGACATGCTGTACTGCACCCCCCCCATCTTTGGCTGACCTCATACTTCCTGGCGTGACTACCAGCTGTGCCCAGCAAAATGCCACTTCCTGTCACTAGCACTCACGGGCAGACAATTCAGTCTCTCACTTCCTGAAAATGATCCCCCTACTTTTTGTATTAATTAAATACATATTTTATATCTGCAGAACATACAACCTGAAGTTGTTAAAGTCACAGTCTGTGTGTTTTTGTTTTTTTAGCAGGTACAGGGCTGAATTTCCTGGAGAAATGAACCCGAATGACTCCTAGATTCCAGGAATTCCACACTGAGACAGACAGGTGAAAAAAAAAACCACAGACGTGACGGCTACAAACAACTAACATCACTTAGAAACACTAAGGCTAGGGTGAAATGATCTTTTTCCAAGCAATATTCACATCTCATCTACACTGGGGGTAAATCTCTGATGTGCCACAGGCCACCGTTAGCCAAAAAGTCTACTTTTGGCATAAAACCTCCTAGTATGCGCAGGTATAGCTTTTCTTCTATTGAGTTGGAGTACTTTTAAAGAGCGGTATGATTTTTTTCCCCTTTTTTGGGGGGGGGATTTTTCTTTAACACAACGGCAGTCGCCCTTAGGGGATTATTTCCAATATGTACCAATACCATAGAATATGACGAAGGCGTCCAATAAAGGTAAATATCACGAGATACCTCTGACATGTACCTCCAACCTGGGGCAGATATATCATTGGGGCCATCTATGAGGCTGCACAGGGGCCCATGAAGTAAGGGGGCCCATGTCTACCTTCGAGGCAGATGGAAATGTGCATTTTGATGACTTATTGGACTGAAAAGGGCCTATATACTGTTCTTGCACAGGAACCCTTTTCTGTCTGTGTCCGCAAGTGCCTTCAACGTCTCCTCAAAGCGAGATGTGAAAAAAGCCTGAGGCATACAAAAAACCTATACTGCTAAACCAGGAACTTACGCAGTTGGATCATGTTGCCATTCACATCCATTGTAAAAATGAAAAAGGACAACAGTCACAGTAACTTTAGCCATCATGCTAGGCAATGATAACTATGACAAGTTATGCATAGAAAACTGGAGTCTGCAAAACGTCATATAAGACTTCATTCACAAAACAATGGACAATCTACAAAGAAGTGGTGAATGTGTTCAGTCATAAAGACCGTCTTCAGCCCATCAGAAAGTCCAATGTATCGAGCCACAGAGACAGATTTGCCTTCCGCTTGGTGGTGTACACATCGTGTGATCCTCATATACCGTGTTTTTCCAAAAATAAGACACTTTCTTATACTTTTTTGCCCCCCAAAAAAGAACTAGGGCTTATTTTTGGAGGAGGTCTTATTTTTGAAGAAACATGGTTGGGGGTAAGTTTACCCCCCAAAAAAAGCGGACACCCCACTTCCCATGATACTTATGCTTACCAGACCTGGACGTCTGTGTGGCTCCTAGGTCCTCCCTGTGATCTCCGGTGGGTGCTGCACGCCGTCCTCCCCTGCTGCAGGCTGGCTGACTGACACTGACACAAACATTCACTCACACACAGCAGATCTCACACACACACACACACACACACACACACACACTCATTACATCCAGCATTACCGAATATTTCTGGCCGCAGGGAATGATGAGAGGAAGTCACGTGTCTGGCCCGCAGGTCCTGTAAGCAAGCATTCTTGCGCTCAACTGCACAGCCTTCCAGGATTATGCCAGCCAGAAGAAATCAGTGTCGCTGGATGTGGTGAGTATGTGTGTGATGTGATGTGTGTGATCCGATGTTTGTGTGTGCAATCTGATTGTGTGTCTGTGAGATGGGATGTGTTTGTGTAAGATCTGATTGTGTGTGTGAAATCTGATGCATACGGGTGTGCGATCACTGCAGCACCTCTGCTCGGTGTCTGGTGAGTGTGATTGCGGGGTGTCCGTTGGCTATAATGAAATGTCCAGCAGTATCTGTAACTTTTTTAGCTGCATGGACACATCATTATTGAACCGCAAATATGGCTTATTTTCGGGGGAGGGCTTATATTTAATCCTTGCTCCATAAATGCTGAAAATCCATGCTAGGGCTTATTTTTGGAAAAACAGGGTAGTAGGGACATATATAGCAAAAAAAACAGGGGCAGACAGATAATTGGTGCAACCGCACATGGGCCCAAGATGTAGGGGTAGGGTCCATTTCTACCTCCATATCAGGTAGAATTGTGCATTTTGATGAGTTATTTTACTGAAATGGGCCCATATACTGTTCTTGCACAGGGACCCTTTTCTGAATGTGTCCACCAGTGGCAAAAAACCTTCACTGAGGCATAACACGCTGGACAAATTGATTGTTTGAAGAATGGTCTGAGGAAGGCCCCGCAGCCTAAACATGTTCACCAACTGTTTGCGCATAATGCAGTGTTTTATGAATAAAGTCACATAATGTTTTGGAGAGTGCAGACCTTTTTATGTATATCTTAAAGGGGTTGTTCACTACTTTTACATTGATGGCCTATCCTTGGGATAGGTCATCAATGCCTGATTGGCCGGGGTCCGACACCCCGCCGATCAGCTGTTCTCGGTACCGTCAGCGGCAGCAGGCAGCCAGAAATGCTCAGTTCCGACACTGCACTGTCTACTGATAGTGGCCATAGCCAGGTACTGCATATCCGCCTCCTATTGAATAGAATGAAAGGCGGATGTGCAGTACCCAGCCACAGCCACTATCAGAAGACGGAGCAGCTCCAGAACTGAGCATTTCTGGCTGCTTGCTGCCGCTGACGGAACCGAGAACAGCTGATTAGCGGGGAGCGTAGTGTCAGACCCTGGTTGATCAGACATTGATGACCTATCCTAAAGCGGGCTCTACATGCTACGATATCGTTAATGAATTATCGTCGGGGTCACGGTGTTTGTGACGCACATCCGGCGTCATTAACGATATGGCAGTGTGTGACACTTATGAGCAATCTTAAACGATCGCAAAAGCGGTCAAAATCGTTTGCCGCGGAGAGGTCGTCCTGAATCAAAAAAACGTTTTCTGCTTATTAGCGATGTTGTTCGTCGTTCCTGCGGAAGCACACATCGCTGTGTGTGGCACCGCAGGAGCGACGAACATCTCCTTACCTGCCTCCACTGGCAATGCGGAAGGAAGGAGTTGGGCGGGATGTTACGTCCCGCTCATCTCCGCCCCTCCGCTTCTATTGGACGGCTGCCGTGTGACGTCGCTGTGACACCGAACGCACCGCCCCCTTAGAAAGGAGGCAGTTCGCCGGCCAGAGCGACGTCGCAGGGCAGGTAAGTCCGTGTGTCAGAGTTAAGCGAGGTTGTGCGCCAAGGGCAGCGATTTGCCCGTGTCGCACAACCGATGGGGGAGGGTACGATCACTTGCGATTTTGCTAGCGAGATCGCAGCGTGTAAAGCCCACTTAAGGATAAGCCATCAATTTAAAAGTACCGTAGTCAACAACCCCTTTAATCTCATTGCAAACACGTTGCAAATACCGGAGTGCCGAGCTCAGCCACAAGAAGGTGAATGGTCTACCTCTAGTGATCAGGAGGTTTCACCCTCATAATAGAAAAGGATTGTTTACTGTAATAGATAATGAATCATGGTGTGATGTTAAATTCATTGATAAAGTATAAAAGGGTCCAAAATTATTTTCTTAATAAATATTATAATTATTATTTCTTTTTTTTTTTTTTAAGTAACATGGCAAGTTATGAATGTTACGTTTCTGGAGATGGGATCAAAGGATTTATTCTGATTGCCATATTTGGAGTCGGGAAGGAATTTTTCCCCCTAACATGGGGCCTTTGTTAATCCAGAGGAAGTTAATGGACTTTTGTACCTTTTTTCAACTATGCAACTCTATATGGATCCTGTCCTAATAATCACTGTACATTATATAAAGATCCAGCACTGTGTGATCCTGTCCTGATAATCTACAGTCAGGAGATCACTGTACATTATATAGAGATCCAGCACTGTGTGATCCTGTCCTGATAATCTACAGTCAGAAGATCACTGTACATTATATAGATATCCAGCACTGTGTGATCCTGTCCTGATAATCTACAGTCAGGAGATCACTGTACATTATATAGAGATCCAGCACTGTGTGATCCTGTCCTGATAATCTACAGTCAGAAGATCACTGTACATTATATAGATATCCAGCACTGTGTGATCCTGTCCTGATAATCTACAGTCAGAAGATCACTGTACATTATATAGATATCACTGTGTGATCCTGTCCTGATAATCTACAGTTAGGAGATCACTGTACATTATATAGAGATCCAGCACTGTGTGATCCTGTCCTGATAATCTACAGTCAGGAGATCACTGTACATTATATAGAGATCCAGCACTGTGTGATCCTGTCCTCATAATTTATAGTCAGGAGATCACTGTACATTATATAGAGATCCAGCACTGTGTGATCCTGTCCTGATAATCTACAGTCAGGAGATCACTGTACATTATATAGAGATCCAGCACTGTGTGATCCTGTCCTCATAATTTATAGTCAGGAGATCACTGTACATTATATAGAGATCCAGCACTGTGTGATCCTGTCCTGATAATCTACAGTCAGGAGATGACTGTACATTATATAGTGATCCAGCTCTGTGTGATCCTGTCCTCATAATCTACAGTCAGGAGAATACTGTACATTATATAGAGATCCAGCTCTGTGTGATCTTGTCCTGATAATCTACAGTCAGGAGATCACTGTACATTATATAGTGATCTAGCTCTGTGTGATCTTGTCCTGATAATCTACAGTCAGGAGATCACTGTACATTAGATAGAGAGCCAGCACTGTGTGATCCTGTCCTGATAATCTACAATCAGGAGATCACTGTACATTATATAGTGATCCAGCACTGTGTGATCTTGTCCTGATAATCTACAGTCAGGAGATCACTGTACATTAGATAGAGATCCAGCACTGTGTGATCCTGTCCTGATAATCTATATTCAGGAGATCACTGTACATTATATAGTGATCCAGCTCTGTGTGATCTTGTCCTGATAATCTACAGTCAGGAGATCATTGTACATTAGATAGAGATCCAGCACTGTGTGATCCTGTCCTGATAATCTACAATCAGGAGATCACTGTACATTATATAGTGATCCAGCACTGTGTGATCTTGTCCTGATAATTTGCACCTCAGTTAACTGTACAGAAACCCAGCAATGACTCAGGGACTTGTGCATGGCCCGGGCCCACACACGCTCACACACCAGGACACAGAATAATTTCCATGTTCTCCACATGTGTGAGGTTTTACTACAAGGACTGTGACTCTATATTTAGGTATAAACATGAACTACACTCCAAAAACAGATCCGTGTGCTTCCAATTAACACTTCTAGTGGGAAGATGTGACTCGTTCTGTGCCACTGTGCCAGAAATATGCTGGTGAAGACAGTTCCACAATCCCTCTCCTGGGACTTCTCTAGTACAAGCTCCGGCACAAGTCTACTTAAAGGGCTTGTCCATTAATGGAGAACGCAAGTTTAAATGAATTCAAGACCCTAATTAAAATAAAAACAATTAATACTCATCTCCTGCATCGGTGCTGTTCCAGCAATGTTGGCGGCACTATTCCCGGTGAGTGACATGTTGTGTCACCCACAGGTACAGCCTTTACCATTTCGTCAGAGCGGATGCTCACCCTGATGAATTAGAGCTGGTGCTTACTGGTTACAGCCTGCATGTGACACAACAAGCCTCATCGCTCTCCGAGTTCTTCATCGTCGACATTGCTGGAACGGCACTGCTCCATTGTATCACGACATGGCAGAGCCCTGTTGTCGGGACCGTTGAGTTCCCAACAGCTAGGTAACAACTTGCCAAGTGGGTACAACCCCTTTAAAGGGAGTCTATCAGTAGGATCAACCCTCCTAAGCAGTCTATGTGGGCATATAGGTCACAGGAAGCTGAATAAAATGATTCATTGATATCTGAGATGCAATATCTTATTCCAGAGAAATCTATGTTTTTCTTATATGTAAATGAGCTGTTCCAGTCTATGGGCCGGGCATTGATCTGAATGAGAATCTGCCTACAGAGCTTTGTCAGACATGTAACTAAAGCCTGCTTTACATGAGTCGATCTATCGTGCGATAGCACGAGCGATCGTACCCGCCCCCGTCATTTTTGCGTCACGGGCAAATCGCTGCCCGTGGCGCACAAACTCGTTTAACCCCCGTCACACGCACTTACCTTCCGGACGACCTCGCTGTGGTCGACGAACATCCACTTCCTGGAGTGGGAGGGACGTTCGGCGTCACACGGCAGCCGGCCAATAGAAGCGGAGGGGCGGAGATAAGCAGGATGTAAACATCCCGCCCACCTCCTTCCTTCCATTAAGCCAGCGGGTGCCGTGGGACGCAGGTACGCTGTGTTCATCGTTCCCGGGGTGTCAAACGGAGCAACGTGTGATGCCACGGAAACGATGAACAACCTGCACCCATGAAAATAAACGATATTATGAAAGTTAACGACGAGTACACGACTCACGATTTGTGAGCGATACTGCGTCCCTAAGAGGTGTCACACGAGACGACGTCGTGCGCTATGCCGGATGTGCGTCACGAAAACCATGACCCCGACGACATATCGCACAATATATCGTCTCGTGTAAAGCCCGCATTAGGCCTTTTTCACACCAGTTTTTTGCCATCAGTCACAATCCGTCTTGTGACTGATAAAACGGATCCTTCGCAGATTGTGGTAAAAGTGATGCGACAGATCCTGTAAAAAACAAGGATCTGTCGTACCACTTTTTGTTTTCATGTGAAACGTTATTTGCTAGTAAAAACCTAGAGAGAGAGAGATTTGTTCAGCCAGACACTGTTTTACCCCATCTGAGCATGCTCTGTTTAAAAAAAACAGAATCCGTCGCTGGATTCCACCATAGGAAGGATCCTGCGCCAATAGGCTTCCATTATAAAACACGACAGGCAGCGACGGATCCAGCGCTGTCCGTTTTTCGACAAAGACAAAAAACGTTCCTCTGGACGTCGAATGCAACGTCAGGCCATCCGTCGCAATCCGTCGCTAATACAAGTCAATGAGAGAAAAATTGATCCAGCGCTGGATCCGGTTTTTTTTACATTTTGATGGATTGCGACTGATGGAAAAAAACTGAGGTGTGAAAGGGGCCTAACACAAAACAGTAGAACTCAACTCTGTCTTCTTACAAACACATTTGCTGCAGCTCTCACAGCTCTGCTGTATTGCAACACTGAATAGCTGTGAGATAGAGGCTGAAGCAGAGAGGAACCTGCAGATGTGTCAGTAAGGCCGGAGTTCCACTTGTGTATGACTTGCGCGACTCTCACATCGCATCACCCGGCATGGCCACACACTCTCCGGTCACGAACGTGCAGCTGCAAACAAATACATTCAGTCGACCCGCTCCTGTCAGGAGAGTGTGCACCCGTGTCGGGTGATGCGAGAGTTGCGTTGAGTCATATGCAAGTGAAACTCCGGCATTATAATCACACACAGCTCTACAGTGAGGCCTGGTGGGGGGTCATTACATCCCACTGGTAACGCCCCCTTCTATTTAATACAATCTTTGGAGGCAGCGTCTGATGGAGATCTGTGTCCGGCACATAGCCTAAAACAGCTCTATTACATATTAAAAAAAACATGGATATCTATAGAATATAGATTGCAGATATCAAGGTATCATTTATTCAGTTTCCTATAATCTAAATGGCCATTTAGGATGGTTGACCCTACTGAAATATTCACTTTAATACATGCTTTTCCTGATAATATCCTATGGTCATCTGAGCGCAGAACTAGCTGTGTACCGGAGTGCCACCACTGAATGGCAACAGGAGTGTTCTCATTCACTGACAGCAAACTAATAGCTTTCAAATGATGAAGAATTAAAACACTAAAGGGGAATTTCATAAGCCAGTCTTAATCTAAAATTCGTAAGGGTAAAACGCGTCAAATTTATTAAGCGACTTACACCTCTAAATAAATGTGTCCTTTGAAGCTAAATACTTTGAGCAGCCATACACATACGCAAGAATGTACAACAGTTTCTGTTGTCATCAATTATTTCACATGTCAAATATACAAAATAGTACATTTTAGCGTAAATGTGATGTGTGCCAAAATTTGCAACAAAATGATACAAAAATTGTGCAAATGGTTTGATAAATTTCCCCAAGAGCAGAAAGAAGAAGACAATCTGTTATAAATAACTATAAAACAAGGACTTCTTTTAAAGGGGTTGTCCAATCCTTTACATACTATATTCCCCAGTGTAAAGGCCCTGTCACACACAGAGATAAATCTGTGGCAGATCTGTGGCAGATCTGTGGCAGATCTGTGGCAGATCTGTGGCAGGTCTGTGGCATGTCTGTGGTAGATCTGTGGCAGATCTATGGCAGGTCTGTGGCAGGTCTGTGGCATGTCTGTGGTAGATCTGTGGCAGATCTGTGGCATGTCTGTGGTAGATCTGTGGCAGATCTGTGGCAGGTCTGTGGCAGGTCTGTGGCAGGTCTGTGGCAGGTCTGTGGCAGGTCTGTGGCAGGTCTGTGGCAGGTCTGTGGCAGGTCTGTGGTTGCAGTGAAATTGTGGACAATCAGTGCCAGGTTTGTGGCTGTGTACAAATGGAACAATATGTCCATGATTTCACTGCAACCACAGATCTGCCAAACATTTATCTCTGTGTGTGACGGGGCCTTAAAATTAAATTAACATATACCTCCCTCATGAGTAGCGTTCCAGCACTGCTGGCGTCGGGGCTTGCGTGATATTGTTAGCGCTTGGTCACTTGTTGCGCTTTTTTGCCACATTTTCAAGGGGAAAAAATATTGCACTTTGCAGTACCAGCAAAGTGAATGAGACTTCTGAAATCTCATGCCCGCTTACTTTTTACTTGTGGATTTGAAGCATCAGTGTTTTTTTTCCAAGCAGCATATCAATTATTTAAAGGCAATCTGTCACCAGGTTTTTGCCACCTAATCTGAAAGCAGCATAATGTAGAGACAGAGATCCTGATTCCAGCGATGTGTCACTTACTGGGCTGCTTAGTGTAGTTTTGATAAAATCACTGATTAATCAGCAGTAGATTATCTGTAGAGGACTACTTGGCGTGCTGCCAGGTAGTCCGGCATATTCATGAGATCTGTATAACTGCTAGATCTGCAGCAGAGAAAACAGTGATTTTTATCAAAATGACAGCAAATAGCTCAGTAAGTGACACATCGCTGCAATCAGGGTCTCTGTCTCTACGATTATGAAAAACATGGTGACAGATTCCGTTTAAGTGTTCCCCCCCCCTCAAATGAATGGGAAAAAACGCAAGTAAAAAAAGCATAAAAAACTTGTTTATTTTACACATTCTGGGTCGCTGACAGGCTACTCCGCTCATTTTTCCTTCAGACGGACCTCGGACGTCCAAAGGACATTAGCTACCGATTAGCTGCAGTGCTCCGGTGGCACAACACGGTCAGATGAGTCACTGGAGTCGTGGCGCTGTCTTTGTTACAACTGTTAAATATTGTATTCCCCAGTGTGAAATAAAATTAACAATGAGATGTCTAAGTAGGGAACAACCACTCCAGTTCAATTCCCCGAACTGTCCAGTAACTTGCCACAATGTATCAGTCTACAATCTATATTGCTCAGCTCACAGTGCATTGTTTAGATCTATTACAATCAATATCTGCTCATCTAAATAGGCTGGTAAACATCTGACAAAGGAGCAAGATGCTCTTCCGTTGGGAGCAATGGCTTTTAAGAAGGCTGAAAAGTCATCGTTATCGGCAGCACATCGTCTTGAGTCAAAGATGATGTGCTGCCGATAATATGATGTGCTATCCACAGAGAACAATTGTATTAAAGGGCATCTGTCACCAGCTTTGTTCTTCCCCATCTGAGAGCAGCATAATGTAGAGACAGAGACCCTGATTCCAGCAATGTGTCACTTACTGAGCTGTTTGCTGTCATTTTGATAAAATCAATGTTTTCTCTGCTGCAGATCTAGCAGTTATACAGAGCTCAGGAATATGCTGGACTACCTGGCAACACACCAAGTAGTCCTCTAATGATAATCTACTGCTGATTAAACAGCGATTTTATCAAAACTACACTAAGCAGCCCAGTAAGAGACCCATCGCTGGAATCAGGATCTCTCCCCCTACATTATGCTGCTCTCAGATTAGGTGGCAAAAACCTGGTGACAGGTTCCCTTTAATGGTCCTTCTGAGTGCATAGAAGGTTTGTTGAACAATCTAAATAGGGCAGTAAATAACTGGTGATTGGCTTGTATAAATGGGCTTGTGTAAATAGTCCATTAAGCTAGTGGCTAGGGTAACATACTTGAAATACCCTACCTATAAAATGCCAAATTTAAAAATCCTAAGAGCAGTCAGCGCCCCTGACCATGATCATGTGACCCCAGTTACTGATGAGTCTGTGGAGCGTATGTCACATACTGGGCAGGTCACAATGCTGTTTTCTAAGTACGGGGTTTCCCTTTATCAATGGTGTTTTCCAGTTTTATCATCATGGATAAGGGTATCTTAATAGTTGTTCATTAGACATTGATAATAATGTAATTACAAAAATCCTGTTTTAAGAATGAATAAGTGGTATCCATAGAGCGCATAAAAATCTCACCCAGGCCCTGTTGCCTAAATACATCTGTGTGGTACAAAAAGACTCCATCATATGGTTTGCATTGGGGCCAGACTTAGATTAAAACTAAAAACAGCCCCAAAATAATAAACAAGGATTATGTTAAATGGCCATATACAGAAATGCCCAACCAAGCACCGAGGATTGATCCATATGAAAACCTGCACCTGTGGCGTCAGCACTATGTGATATCCATGCATGGAGAAATAATAATTACCGGGCGCACATATCTGCATGCCTCACTACTTACTGGAATCCCTTTTTTTACTGTCTGACACATTGTAAACCGCAGTGACCTAAAGAAATTGCACAACCGATACCTTTTCATAGTTACACAACTAATAGCTGTGCCAACAAGTGCGAGAGAACAGCACAATCTAATGGTATAGTAAGCAAAAGGTAAACGCCACTATAGAAAAAGCCAGCAAAGTAGCGTATAATACCATGGCTCCATTGAATCATTAGCCAGTCTGTGCTATGGAAGTGCACTTGACAGCACCAGAAACACAGCAAATGTATTTCTGTGTACCGAATTGTCAGCCATCTCTGCAAATGTATGGCAACAGACGATCCGAAGGCTTGACTGCCTGTCCACTTTAAAAGGTTTTGGTTATTATGATCTGCCATTGCATACAAGCAACATCTATCATCAGTAGAAAGTATTGCCCACACTTACATCTATTTTCGTAAAAATTACACATATCAAATAGACTATTTCATAAAAGTCATGATGTAAGGTCCATATTATGTATCATACATAAGTGGTACTCAAGTACTGACAAGCAGTTCCCGGGGACTTGCTGTGCTTTGCTGCCGCCTGTTAGAGATGTACTTTTTCCGAGCTTTGTAATAAACAGGCCAAACACTGGGCATAATGTAATGTGAGCACACTGGTAAGGGCCAGCTATTAACCAATCATTCCAAAAATGAAATCAATTAGTTGATTGAGAGCTTCTAAGCGTCCAAGTTTCCGTCTATGCATCTCGTGATAATTTATCTTTTGCCTAATTGGAACCACTGGCAAGGTGGCAGATGTAGGACCATCAGCACTGTGATGTTGGCCATCAAATTCAGGGCCTGAAGATAAGCAGAAAAGATCTGGGAATGTATACTGATGAAATCATCCAACCCCTTTCCTGATCGTCGTGTCTTAGCAGTGGAGAATGGATATGCCACCTGCCCATTATGAAGCCACCGTGACCACAGTAGGATACACAGGGTTCCCCAACCCAAGTCCTTAAGAGCCACCAACAGATCTTGTTTTTAGGATTTCAGTAGTATTACTGGTGTTGGAATCATTACCTGTGCAGGTAATTAAATTATCACATGTGCAATACTACAGAAATCTTGAAAACATGCACTGTTGGTAGCTCTTCAGGACTGGAGTTGGGGAACACTGATTTAGACCAAGTAGTCAAGCAAGATTCCAAACTTTTCCTTTGACATCTTGCGATTTACTCATTTTGAAAATGTGTGACATTCTATGTTCCTGGGATCTTTGCAGTGCGGGTTGGAGGGACAGTAAATTAGGGCACTTGACTGCCAATCCGACATTGGGTCCAATTTGCCCAAGCCTGGCTTAGAAGAAAAACATTTACTATATTAATTAGATAAATGAAGGTTAGGAGTTTAGTTCCAAATTGCTCTATGTTACTATACTATGTTGCTTTATGGGCAGGTCCTCACTTTTGCCACGATTGCCCTCATTTTGTAGCATCCAGCTGCCGTCACATCCCATAGTGCCATTCTCAGCACTCTAACCATTGGGAAGAAAGCAGCCTTTCCTGCCCCCATTGCCTGCTCTTCGCTCCTTGCCTGCTCTGCTCCTGCCCTCCTTGCCTGCTCTGCTCCTGCCCTCCTTGACTGCTCTGCTCCTGCCCTCCTTGACTGCTCTGCTCCTGCCCTCCTTGACTGCTCTGCTCCTGCCCTCCTTGACTGCTCTGCTCCTGCCCTCCTTGACTGCTCTGCTCCTGCCCTCCTTGACTGCTCTGCTCCTACCCTCCTTGCCTGCTCTGCTCCTGCCCTCCTTGACTGCTCTGCTCCTGCCCTCCTTGCCTGCTCTGCTCTTGCCCTCCGTGCCTGCTCTGCTCCTGCCCTCCGTGACTGCTCTGCTGCTGCCTTCTGTGACTGCTCTGCTCCTGCCCTCCGTGACTGCTCTGCTCCTGCCCTCCTTGCCTGCTCTGCTCTTGCCCTCTGTGCCTGCTCTGCTCCTGCCCTCCATGACTGTTCTGCTGCTGCCCTCCGTGACTGCTCTGCTCCTGCCCTCCTTGCCTGCTCTCCTCCGTGACTGCTCTGCTGCTGCCCTCCGTGACTGCTCTGCTTCTGCCCTCCTTGCCTGCTCTGCTCCTGCCCTCCATGACTGCTCTGCTGCTGCCCTCCGTGACTGCTCTGCTCCTGCCCTCCTTGCCTGCTCTCCTCCGTGACTGCTCTGCTGCTGCCCTCCGTGACTGCTCTGCTCCTGCCCTCCTTGCCTGCTCTCCTCCGTGACTGCTCTGCTGCTGCCCTCCGTGCCTGCTCTGCTCCTGCCCTCCGTGCCTGCTCTGCTCCTGCCCTCCGTGACTGCTCTGCTGCTGCCCTCCGTGCCTGCTCTGCTCCTGCCCTCCGTGACTGCTCTGCTGCTGCCCTCCGTGACTGCTCTGCTGTCGAGACACCTCCACCTGATGTTACGTCAAGTATATTTTGTCTACAGTGGACTATAAACTGTAAGTGAATATTCTGCGCTGAAGACAGAAATCATCCTCCTAGACAGAGAAAATACACTTGTATAAAATAAAAACATACCCTCTAAGAACCTACCGAGACAAAACTTTCATAACTAAAATAGCATAAAGTATACAAACCACTTAGAAGAACTCTCAGATCTTCTGCATCCAGCAGATCTCCCATTTACAGAGTTAACGCGAGTCAGTGCCAGCTCCACCCTCCTCTCTGGACTTTGTAATGAGGGCAAAGATCCTTGTGTTACAGTATATAATTAGTGCCCGCATAACATATCAATGGAAAGAATAGTATGAAAAACAGCACTAATCCACTCTTACATATTCCATAAACATACATGGCGCTACCACTTCCATTACCAGGAGATGCCCGTTTTAGAACGATTTCTCTTTTTCCCCATTGAAAACAATCAGGAATAAGTAACCATAAAAATACCACACGTAAGAAGCCAATGTCAACCCAACACATTTCCAAGGGTCTCAAATGTCGGCCTTGACTTCACCACTAGCAGCCAATAACTGTACTATGCATTTACCGTGTATTATACAGAATGTATGAACAAAATCAAGGAAAATCAGCAATACAACTGGATGTCAATAAGAAGGAAACACTGAAGAATGAAGAAAAGCTGCTCCTTTTGAGACAATCCCACTCCCCACAAGCCCTCCAATTATTTCCAGCATCCACTTACTAATCTGTAATCTTTTTAAGTATATTGAAGTATGACAGAAGTATGTCCCTGCTCACCCCCTGAACCTATGTGACTCACTTCAATATTCAACTTGAGACAGCACAATGGACGGACAGCTCCATGTTCCTTAACCTTAGATCACTGTCAGACCAACTTTCTCTCCTGACTTCCCCATACACATGAATGCTCAGCTGATTGTTAATGTTTCTTATAGGGAGAATGGAATAAGCAGATATTATTTTGGTGCCCGCTCATGGAGTTTGGATTAAAATGTGCCCAATCCTTACCTCCATTTGTTGTAGGAAAGTCAGGAAGCCATCATACACAGCAGCTGGTTGGCGGTTTGGGCCAACTTTAATGCGTATAGTGGCCATTAATACTGTATGATGACTATTAGGTATAAGAGCTCAAGCCTGGAGGGCATCTGCCACTTCTAGATGAAGTTGACAACCATGGAGGATGGAAGGGAAAAATGAAATGGGCAAAGGAAAATCAAATGCAGATTACTGAATGATGAAGAAATAGAGAAACATATATATGAAGCTTTCCTTATTCACTACCAGAGGTGGTCAGGCCACCTCATTCCTACTTTTACCATGGGGTAACACTGATGATTAAAAGGGTAACAATGTTTCAAACTTTTGACTTTCAGGCTCCATATTTCACCATCCACTACAGCTTCGAACGTTAGATTACCATCATTATATAGACAACCACCTTGGCTGTCTTAGACATATAAGGTCATGGATTCAAATTGAGGAGCAGGCATGAAGAGGATTTCCCGAGAAAAGAGAACGGGCATCATAGAGCTCATCGATAGCGGTCTCTCAGCCACACAAATTGCATCATATGAGTGCCATGACAGTTGGAAGAATATAAAATGAAGTCCATTCATGCATTCAAAAGCCAGGAGGTGAATGTCCAGGCAAAATATTGGAGTCAACAAGTCAACTCTTCACAAGGTCTATTCATTTTGGTGAGACAAAGATGACAATGGAGGTGGATCATATGCTCAGTAATAGTTAAATCACAGTCATCCATGCAAGCATGATGCAACATATATTACACATCTGGAATGGTGGCCAATAAAAAGGTGAAGAATAGTGATAGGCGACCACTAAAATGCTCGAATGCTCATTACTCGATTCGCGCTGGTCAGATGCTCGGATAAGTTCGACGAGAGTAAAGAACATTAAGGAAAGTCAATGATTGGCCTGTTCAGGTCTCCGCCCACATACAGCCAGCCCTAAACAGAGCATTTCCAGGGGGAGGGACGACAGGGTTTGTTTTTTTTGGGACACACTACATCCTAGAATGTTGATTTATTCCCCCGGAGATCCATTCTGAGAGTGCAAATGGCTCTCCCTGAGGTGCCTGCGAACATCATGCAGTGAAGCAAGCCCGTGCATTGTGATTGTGGTTTCACGGACAAGCTCCCGCGATACTTTGTTGAGCTCCGCCAGTACCTGAGCTAATACAAATGCTTGATCAAGTAACAATCAGTGCCAAGCACGTTCGTCCATCACTAGTGAAGAAGCCTCAACTTCAATATTTTCATAAGAAGTGTTAGATCGAGTTTGCAAAAAAGTTCAAAAAGTGGACAGTAGAAGATTGGAAACAGGTGATTTGGAGTGATGAGATGAAAGTCATTGGACTAGGCTCTGATGGTTGCAAATTAGTCTGGAAGGAACAATAGAAAAAGGGGCTAACGGATCAGAAATTGAGGGAACTGTCAGGTTCGGTGGAGAAACCCTGATGATATGGGGTTGTTTCACAGCCAAAGGTGCTGGATGCTTCAGCAAGATCGATGGTGGTCTCAATGCTGAGCTATATGTAAGTATCCTGCAAGAGAAGTTACTTTGTACACTTGAGTACTATGGGTATGAAAGGATAACATAGTGTTCCAGCAGAACAATGTTTCAAAGCATATGTCGAGATTGGTGAAGAAATGGTTCAATGACAATGAAGTAGAGGAGCTGGATTGGATCTCACAGTTCACAGATCTCAACCCAGTCGAACACTTTGTGGGTAGAGTTGAAGAAAAAGTTGTACACATACCCAAGTGAGTCAACCAGGATGCATCAACATTGGGAACCTGTAGAAGAGACCCGGGATCAGATTTCTGTCAAAACATTCTTGAATCTGATTGAGAGAATGCCCAGAAGAATTCAGGCAGTGTTGAAAGCCAAAACTGGATTTACAAAATACTAAAAAAAAAATAAAAATTAAATTTAAGATTTTTAGGAGCAAAACAGTAACAATGTAGTGACATGACAAGAATCTGCATAACTAATTCTATGCTAAATAGTTGCAAGTCAAATTTATGTATGAGATAGCCAAGATTATTGTCTATGACAGGGGTGGGGAACCTCCGGCCCGCGGGCCGTATACGGCCCGTGACGACTTTTTATGCGGCCCCCGGGCACATTCCCGGGGACCATTGTGCTTTGGTGGCAGCCGCGCTTTTCCCGGCTGCCGACCCTTTAAATCCCACAGCCTGATGCCCTGTGGGTAGATGCTAGAATGTACGGGCTCTCTCCAGATCCTGACTTCCAGGACCTGACTGCAGCCCATACATTCTAGGCTTATCCCCGGCCTGTGTGCTCTGGTGGGCGGGTAAGCAGCACGCTGCGATAAAGTCACACAGAAGAGCTGCAGCAGGTTTACCAGCCTCCCGAAACTGTGCTGTGTGTGTGTGTGACTCTCCCTCCCCCTCACTGCGAGTACTCAACCCATCGCTGCCCCCCCCTCCCCGCTCAGTGCTGTGTACACCCTCGTACTGTGTGTACCCCCCAATGCTGTGTGTACCCCCTCGTGCTGTGTACCCCCTCGTGCTGTATGTACCCCCCAATGCTGTGTGTACCCCCTTGTGCTGTATGTACCCCCTAGTGCAGTGTGTACCCCCTAGTACAGTGAGTACCCCCTAATGCTGTGTGTACCCCTTAATGCTGTGTGTACCCCTTAATGCTGTGTGTACCCCCTCATGCTGTGTACCCCCTCATGCTGTGTACCCCCTCATGCTGTGTACCTCCTCGTGCTGTGTACCCCCTCGTGCTGTGTACCCCCTCGTGCTGTGTGTACCCCCTCGTGCTGTGTGTACCCCCTCGTGCTGTGTACCTCCTAGTACAGTGTGTACCCCCCAGTGCTGTGTACCCCCAGGTGCTGTGTGTACCCCCTAGTGCTGTGTGTACCCCCTAGTGCTGTGTGTACCCCCTAGTGCTGTGTACACCCCAGTGCTGTGTGTACCCCCTCGTGCTATGTGCCCCCTAGTGCAGTGTGTACCACCTAGTGCAGCGAGTACCCCCTAGTACAGTGAGTACCCCCTAATGCTGTGTGTACCCCTTAATGCTGTGTGTACCCCCTAATGCTGTGTACCCCTTAATGCTGTGTGTACCCCTCGTGCTGTGTACCCCCTCGTGCTGTGTACCCCCTCGTGCTGTGTACCCCCTCGTGCTGTGTACCCCCTCGTGCTGTGTGTACCCCCTCATGCTGTGTACCTCCTAGTACAGTGTGTACCCCCCAGTGCTGTGTACCCCCAGGTGCTGTGTGTACCCCCAGGTGCTGTGTGTACCCCCAGGTGCTGTGTGTACCCCCTAGTGCTGTGTGTACCCCCTAGTGCTGTGTACACCCCAGTGCTGTGTGTACCCCCTCGTGCTATGTGCCCCCTAGTGCAGTGTGTACCACCTAGTGCAGCGAGTACCCCCTAGTACAGTGAGTACCCCCTAATGCTGTGTGTACCCCTTAATGCTGTGTGTACCCCCTAATGCTGTGTGTACCCCCTAATGCTGTGTGTACCCCCTCGTGCTGTGTACCCCCTCGTGCTGTGTACCCCCTCGTGCTGTGTACCCCCTCGTGCTGTGTGTACCCCCTCATGCTGTGTACCTCCTAGTACAGTGTGTACCCCCCAGTGCTGTGTACCCCCAGGTGCTGTGTGTACCCCCTAGTGCTGTGTGTACCCCCTAATGCTGTGTACACCCCAGTGCTGTGTACCCCCTCAGCGCGGTGTAACCCCTCACTGCTGTCCGTGCCCCCCCTAGTGCTGTCTGTACCCCCTGGGTGATGTCTATGCCCCCCCACCAGTGCTGTCCGCACCACCTAATGCTGTCCATGCTGCCACCAGTGCTGTCCATGCCACGGTGAGTGCTGCCTGTGTCCCCCTTATGCTGTCCATGCTCCCCAGTGCTGTGTGCCACCCCTCAGTGCTCTTAACTCGCTACTGCTGTCTGTACCCTCCCACTGCTTTCTATGCTCCCCAGTCCGTGCTCTCCTATTGATGTTTATGTTCCCCCAGACCTGTCTGTCTCCCTAATGCTGCCACCCAGTGCAGTGCGTGCTGCCACCCAGTGCAGTGCGTGCTGCCACCCAGTGCAGTGCGTGCTGCCACCCAGTGCAGTGCGTGCTGCCACCCAGTGCTGTGCGTGCTGCCACCCAGTGCTGTGCGTGTCCCCAGTCATGTCTGTGCCACCGCCAGGGCTGTCCATGCCCCCTACTGATGTATATGCCCCAGCCCCTCCTGTGATGTATATGCCCCAGCTCCTCCTGTGATGTATATGCCCCAGCCCCTCCTGTGATGTATATGCCCCAGCCCCTCCTGTGATGTATATGCCCCAGCCCCTTCTGTGATGTATATGCCCCAGCCCCTCCTGTGATGTATATGCCCCAGCCCCTCCTGTGATGTATATGCCCCAGCCCCTCCTGTGATGTATATGCCCCAGCCCCTCCTGTGATGTATATGCCCCAGCCCCTCCTGTGATGTATATGCCCCAGCCCCTCCTGTGATGTATATGCCCCAGCCCCTCCTGTGATGTATATGCCCCAGCCCCTCCTGTGATGTGTACTCCCAGTGTCTCCTGTAATTTATGCGCCCTGGCCCCTCCTGTGATGTGTATGCCCCCAGCATCTCCAGACAGAGACAAACCTGGAAAAGCAGCTGTGAGAAACAAGATGATCAATATCACCGAACATTACAATCGCACCAAAGAGAAGCAGCTCCGGCCACCACAATAGGGGTGAGTTAATCGTTTGACCAAATATAGCAGGGTTATTTTTCAGGTTGATAATGTTGTGCGGCCCCCAAAGGTTAGTAGGAAATTCCAAATGGCCCCCGGCAGTAAAAAGGTTCCCCACCCCTGGTCTATGAAATGAAGGTAGTCACATGTTCAAAACCATAGTGGACGTTGAGATATGGAGTTTAAATGTTAAAAATTCAACATATTGTTACCCTTTTGCTCATCAGTATACGTAAGGTACCCGCACATATTAGATGACTGCTCAGTCGACAGCTATCTCTGCAGAGGCTCCTCTTGCAAATGCATAACTCAGCGCTGAACAAATAAGATAGACTGCTAAAATTCTAGTGGCCAGATCCTTATCTCTACCAACATCATCTGCTGTGGAAGGGTCGTGATGCACCCATACACATTAGACTGCTGCCAATCCCACCAATATCGTCTGACTTTAGTCTAATGTCTATGGGGGCCTATACTGTAATCCTTTACTGGTACAATTCCAGTCCATCAGCTTTGCAGGGACTCCTCAAATGTGTTAAAGTCCACAATTAAGATATATGGTATGTTACCGTGAATGGGAAAATTAATAAAGATTTGGAATCTGCATAACATTTCAAACTTTCCCAATTACAACCTTTATGTCGGTTTAACTACAATCAACTTGATCCAAGAACAGAGTCTTAGGTCATGTGCGCACGTTGGGTTTTTGCTGCATTATTTTATGCGTTTTTGGTTGCAGATTTGTCACAAAACAGCAAGCATATTTTTATGACACCAAAGTCAATGAGAATCCTGAAGTGTTCAGAACCGATTCAAGATTTTCTCTTTGCAGATTTGGTGCAGAAGCAGCATGCCAACTCTTTCTGTGTTTTTGGCTGCATTTTCCCCATAAAAACCAATGAAAAAAACGCTTAAAAGAATGCATCAAATACACATAGAAAAACAAGGCAAAAAGCGCGTTTTTGCCTCTGCTTTTTTCCTACCAAGAGATGCAGATTTGGTGCAGAAATTTCTGCAATGTGGTCACATACCCTTATTCTTTTTCACTCGGATTTTCACAGTGGTTATTGGGTTACTGAATCTTGTATACAGACAAAAAAATGTAATCTGTAAACTAAAAGCTTAATGAAATTTGCTCTTAACGACAGCAAAATCACCCTGAATCATATTCGGAAGATGGCTCACACACTTTACTGCTCCCAGCCATCTCCTTCTGAAATCCTTGATAAAACCTCTATCTTGAAGCTACACATGCAGTAAACTACGGACAAAAGAATATTAGACAAATCTTTCCATTTAAAAAGATATTCATATATTGGACAGCCATGAGATATGCCATAAATGAATGATAGATTGACAATTTTTGGAGCTCCCTATAGAAGTGAATAGAGCCGTTCTACAGATAGAGCAGTTCTGGGTGCATATTTCTAATTCCTGCCTAACTGTCCCTGTATCTAGTAGTATACATAAAGAGATCTTTTGAAAGAGTATTTCTAAAGATCCTATATAATATAATATGCTAATGAGGCCAGGTACTAGTCGCAAGGGCAATAGTTCCCTTGGCTAGTCGGGCCCCCTTAGTATGTTAGCACACCCCTGGGAGCGTGCTAACATGCAAATGAATGTGCAGTGTCAGAGGCATAGTCGCGCTCACCTCTGCTGCCACTGCTGTTTTTTGGCTTAGTGCGCATGATAAGAACATTCCCGGATGCCCGGTCATGCGCACTACACCAGTTTGAATCCGGGACACATACACCCGGCTTCATAGTATGCATGACTGTAAGTCCGGGACTCCTAATCATCTGCACGGAGCCGAAATCCAGCGTTGGGCAAGGTGGCAGCAGAGAGCGGTGAGATTAAAAATGCCTCTGACGATGCGCATTCATTAGCATGTTAGTACTCCCACAGGGGCATGCTTACTTGCTAAGGGGACCGACTAGCCAAGGGAAGTAACTCCCTCGTGACTAGTCGCAGGCCTCATTAGCATATATTAAAGGATCTTTAGAAATACTTTTTGTAAAGTTCTCTTTATGTATGCTAGTGTATACAGGGATGGTTAAGCAGGGATTAGCAATATACACCCAGAACGGCAAACATGAGCTCTGACTGGCTTCTAAATAATTTTGCAAAACAAGGCCCAAATTTATTAAACATTTTCTTTTCATGAAAACTACAAATGTCTTTGTTGATCATAGTAACCTATCACAGCACAGCTTTCATTTCTTTTAATGCTCCTGAAAAATGAAAGTTGCTTTGTGATTGGTTGCTAATCATTTTTCATTCTTCTTCTCCGACTCTACACGGAGTCAAGAACCACTTGGTTCTCATCAGCTCAAATAAGTTCTGTGGCCATTTTCTATTCTTAAAATCTACATAATCAGTATCTGAAACCCTCAATCCCAAGATAAAATTGTATTAAAAAAAAACAAACAAACATCTATCTAGTTTATGTTGCATTATTTAACAGATACACACAACATACTCTGGTCACCATCTCTGTCAGACCATTTTTGTCCTTTCCACCCAAAATACAATAGACAAAGCTCAAAAACATGGCGCCCAAAGAGACAATACAACTCTTAATAAGGAGCAGCTACAAAGACGGAGGACAACTTCATCCTTTCTTCTGTCTCCTTGCCCCATCTGACACTGGGTAAACCTGTGACATCATTATGTCGTCAAGTATTTCAATATCAACCACCAACATGAAGACTCACAACTTCCACTTTTGGGACACAATGCACATGACATTGCTCAGTTTAGTGGTTTTAGTAATAGGAACTAATTCATGGCTACTGGGATGTTGACAAACAGATCACCGTCGGGAATCGGTTTTCAATTTCATGTATCAAAACATCTTACAAAACTATGTGCTCTTTTTGGCACAACAACCAATCACAGTACAGTAAAAATAAAGTGGAAAATACAAAAGAAAAATATAGAAGCAAATCAATATTTGGTGCGACCAACATTTGCTTTCAGAACATCAATTCTTCTAGGTACACTTGCCCAAAGCCAGTGATTTTGTAGCATTATGGTCAGGGGTGTTCACGTAACCAGTTATACCAAATAGGTGATAATGATCAATATTTTCATATGTAGGCTGAAACACAGTCATTAACTGAAATGGAAACAACTGTTTCAGAAGTGTAAAACTAGGTGAGGAACAGGCAAGCTCTGCTACAAAGGTGACATTATGGAAGATAGGTCATACTCAAAGACTGAGCACAGCAACAAGGCACAAGGTAGTTATACTGCAATAGCAAGGGCTCTCCCAGGCAAAGATGTCAAAGCAGACAAGTTTTAAGATGTGTTATTCAAGTTTTTTGAAGAGAAACCAAAGAATGGGCAACATTGAGAACCATAGATGAGGTAGTCAGCCAAGGAAACCTAGTGTTTTGGCAGATGAAAGACACATCATGGTGACTTCACTTCAAAACTGGAAGATGTCCAGCAGTGCCATCAACTCAGAGTCAACCAGTGGGACTCAGCTAAACCCATCTACAGTTCTATGAAGACCAATTCTTGCCAAACTTCACCAAACAGTAGCAGCCAAAAAACTATACCTTCGTCATGGAAATAAGGCCAGTGATGCTTGTAACCATGGGAGCTTCGGTAGAGTCAAAATGTGAAATATTTAGCGGCAACCAAATACAGTTTGTTTATCTAAAGGGCTGAGAGTAGTACAATAATGAGTGTCTGCAAGCAACAGTGAAGCATGATGGAGGTTCCTTGCAACTTTGGGGCTTCATTTCTGCAAATGGATTTGGTCTGGATTAATGGTGTCTTCAATGCTGAGAAATACAGGCATATACTTACCATCATACAATACCATCAGGGCGGCATCTGACTGTCTGAATTTATTCTTCAGAACCACAACCCCAAACATACAGCTAATGTCATTGAGAAATATCTGCAGTGTAAACAAGAGCAAGGAGTGCTGACAGTCATTATATGGTCCCCACAGAACACCTATCGCAACATCATCCAGTCTATCTGGCATTGGACAGAACAATTTGCAGACATGTACATCCACATAGGATCTGTGGTTAGTTCTCCAAGATGTTTGGAACAACCTCCCTGCCAAGTTCCTACAAAAACTGTGTGGAAGTGTATGTAGGAAAATTCATGCCGTTTTGAGATGATCGGACTTAGATTTCAGATTTGTTCATTCACTTAGGATTTTGTTACTAAAACTATTGACCCTTCTATTTTTAAAGCATTTTTTACACACCTGCCTATGAGTTTTGCACAGTTCTGTACATGTGAAGTTCACCCCTCTCAGGAACTAAAAAAGGTCCAAATACACATTAGATGAAAATCATCCAAACCAGATGATGACGCAGGGGAAAAGAAGGATCGGGCAGTTAGAATTTCAAAGCTTTATCCTTTTGTTTTCAGGGAAGATGGAGCTGTTGCCTTGCCAGAAAAGTCTGGAAGCAGCTTTCTCTTCTTTGCCCGCTGAAAATATATCAGCTCAGCTCTCGTGTATGGGGGAGCCATGAAAACTGGCTTTATGTGTGCTGAAGAAACATTCTCTCATGTGTATGGACGGATTAAGATTTCTCACATTATTTTATAAACAAGTGACCAGTTTTATTCCCTTAGTAGATATTTTTTTTTCCTTTTGGTCATCTTGTTCAGCCTTTACCCATCACAGATACATGGGAAAAAACGACAACAAACATAATCTGTATCAGTGTTCTGTTTTGATGTATCATGTATGGTCAACACTGCGCCCTACCCATTGTGACCTGTAGTATGATCCCTAGATTTTCACAATGTCCTTCTTCCGTGATGATTATAGTGTACGTTAATATGTTCCGCTCTTGATCTAATCCTTATAGCATTTTTCTTTGTGATCGATCCTGATGTGTGTGATCAATAGTGTTTTCCATTACCATCCTCCAGTGCACTACATAGTGTTTGCCATTATCCTCCCATACACTATATAGTGTTCTCCATTATCCTCCAGTATACATATTCAGTGTTGCCATTATTTTCAAGTACACTACATATCAGGGGTCCCCAACCTCTGTTAGCTCAAGAGCCACATTCTACTCTTAGAGAGGGTCATAGCGCATCATCCAGAGCCCCTGGAGTAGTTACATCCAGATTCTGTCCCCGCTTCACAGCAGTGACACCCAGAGCTCCATTCCAGGTATTAGAGAAATCACGCTGAGGCAGTATAGCTACATCCAGGGGTTCCCACGTTACCTCCATATGGTATTCTCACATTAGGTATTGCCACTATAGTACTGCACCTAGCTTCAAGCAACTCTAACTGGCAGTATCATCCTATCTCCAGCTCATAATACAGTACTCAATTCTCCACCTATAAGTCAGTATATCTGCATATAGATCTGCTCTTCTGTGTGAGGCTACTCACAAAGGTAACCATCTTGAGGGATGCTGGATGCTCTTTATAGCTGTTTACTAAACCTGGTGCAGACAGACAGCTGCGAGCCACATATCATGGGTCCACAAGCCATATGTAGCTTCCAAGCCACAGGTTGGGGGACCCCTGCTATATAGTGTTCTTCATTATGCTCCAGTGCAGTATATAGTGTTCTCCATTATCATCCAGTACATATTGTTTTCCATTATCCTCTAGTACGCCATAGTGTTCTCCAATATCATCCTCCAGTACACTATATGGTGTTTGCCAGCATCCACAAGTACACTGTGTTTTCCATCATCCTCCAGTACAATACACACATGTAGATTACATTTCTGACAGGTTGGCGCTCATTACAATTCTAGCGGTTCCCATAAACTCCATTTGACAATATATGTTGGTTATACAACATTCTGCCAGCATGACACTAATAGCTCTCATATTTAGTACTGTAGTCCAGTCTTGCTGCCAATAGGATGAGGCATATCATGTGTTTCTGTTTTATAAGGACCGACATGGCAGTATTATGCAATTCTCTCTCTTGTGGTCCAGTATTTTTGATATCGTGCAGGACTATTTATGCGATGCTAGGTATACACATTGCCTGGTTTGTTATGTATGACTATTTATACACTATAACATGTAGTATGATATGTATATATGATATGTAGTATCATATATATACATTATCAGCTGTAGTCCAATTTTGCATGTATAAGTCTCCCATACACAGTTTTCTTATGGAGTCCAATCCTGTTTGTATAATTCATACACATTTATATTGCGCTATCCTACGTCGTCCAGCACACATAAGGATTTTATACACACGCTGTTTGTGCTCATGTATTCCACTTTACCATGAGTAGGCATTTTATAACTTTGCATTGTTATCTCGTGTAGTCCATGTATGTATTCCATACTGTCTTATCTCCTACAGTTCAATCTTGCATATCCATCATTTTACACATGCATTGTCACTTCCCAAGTAGTTCTATCTCATACACAGAAAGAAGTATTTCGTACACATGCATTGTTGAATCTCGTATAATTCTGTCTTATGTGTAGATGTACATCATACAAACACATTATCATAAACATGCTGTCCTGTCTTGTATGTGTCCTTCATACACACACATTATCACATCTCATAGTCTTATCTTGTATGTAGATATACTTCATACACACACATTATCACATCTCATAGTCCAATCTTATATGTAGATGTACTTCATACACACACATTATCACATCTCATAGTCCTATCTTGTATGTAGATGTACTTCATACACATGGATTATCAAATCTCATAGTCCTTATATGTAGATGTCATTCATACACATGCATTACCACATCTCATAGTCCTATCTTATATGTAGATGTCATTCATACACATGCATTATCACATCTCATAGTCCTATCTTATAAGTAGATGTCCTGGTTCATACACATGCATTATCACATCTCATAGTCCTATCTTGTATGTAGATGCCCTAGTTCATACACATGCATTATCACATCTCATAGTCTAATCTTATATGTAGATGTCCTAGTTCATACACATGCATTATCACATCTCATAGTCCAATCTTATATGTAGATGTCCTTCATACACATGCATTATCACATCTCATAGTCCTATATTATATGTAGATGTCCTTCATACACACACATTATCACATCTCATAGTCCTATCTTGTATGTAGATATACTTCATACACACACATTATCACATCTCATAGTCCTATCTTGTATGTAGATGTACTTCATACACATGGATTATCAAATCTCATAGTCCTATCTTATATGTAGATGTCCTTCATACACACACATTATCACATCTCATAGTCCTATCTTGTATGTAGATGTACTTCATACACATGGATTATCCCATCTCATAGTCCTATCTTGTATGTAGATGTACTTCATACACACACATTATCACATCTCATAGTCCTATCTTGTATGTAGATATACTTCATACACACACATTATCACATCTCATAGTCCTATCTTGTATGTAGATGTACTTCATACACACACATTATCACATCTCATAGTCCTATCTTGTATGTAGATATACTTCATACACACACATTATCACATCTCATAGTCCTATCTTGTATGTAGATGTACTTCATACACACACATTATCACATCTCATAGTCCTATCTTGTATGTAGATGTACTTCATACACACACATTATCACATTTCATAGTCCTATCTTATATGTAGATATACTTCATACACACACATTATCACATCTCATAGTCCTATCTTGTATGTAGATATACTTCATACACACACATTACCACATCCCATAGTCCTATCTTATATGTAGATGTCATTCATACACATGCATTATCACATCTCATAGTCCTATCTTATAAGTAGATGTCCTAGTTCATACACATGCATCTTCATATCTCATAGTCCAATCTTATATGTAGATGTCCTTCATACACATGCATTATCACATCTCATGTTGTTTTGTCTTGTGAAAATGTAAGCAAATGAAATACGACTACATGCATCTCATGTAGACCTAACGTGTATATATATATATATATATGTAGATGTATTTCATACACATGCATTATAACATCTCAGTCCTGTCCTGTCTGTAGATGTCCTTCATACACACGCATTATCCCATCTCATGTTGTTCTGTCTTATGAAAATGTAGGGGTATGAAATACATTGTATATGTAGATGTCCTTCATACACATGCATTACTATATCACATGTTCTCCTATCTTGTATGCCATGTAATTCATACACACACATTATCACATCTCATAGTCCTATCTTGTATGTAGATATACTTCATACACACACATTATCACATCTCATAGTCCTATCTTGTATGTAGATATACTTCATACACACACATTATCACATCTCATAGTCCTATCTTGCATGTAGATGTACTTCATACACACATTATCACATCTCATAGTCCTATCTTGTATGTAGATATACTTCATACACACACATTATCACATCTCATAGTTCTATCTTGTATGTAGATATACTTCATACACACACATTATCACATCTCATAGTCCTATCTTGTATGTAGATGTACTTCATACACACACATTATCACATCTCATAGTCCTATCTTGTATGTAGATGTACTTCATACAGACACATTATCACATCTCATAGTCTTATCTTGTATGTAGATGTACTTCATACACACACATTATCACATCTCATAGTCCTATCTTGTATGTAGATGTACTTCATACACACATTATCAAATCTCACGTTGTTCTCTTTTGTGAAAATGCATGCGCCTGAAATACGTCTACATACATCTCATGTAGACCTATCATATATGTGGTTATCTTTCATATACATGCATTATTACCACATCTTATGTAGTCCTATTACTTACACACGCCATATGGTCCAGTGTTTTATGGAGAAGAATACTGCACACACACACTGACATATTCCGTGTAGTCCATTCTTGCATGTATCATGATTTTGAGCTGTTGTATTGCGGCATCTCGTCATATCCAGCTTTGACTGTATCAGTTTTTTGTCTTCTGTATTGTTCTTTTATAAGTCAGTTTCCCATGATCCTACATTCTCCCATAAACTTCAGTCTCAGTGGGTACCATTGTCCAGAGTACATAATCCCATGAGGTTCAGTTTCACACCTGTCAGTACATCTTGCATATGGTTCTGTATACGTCTGCATTTTATAGATCAGTATAGGGTAAGGTATGAATTAATATTGACTGTATATGCTGGTATGTTTATCAGTATCACATACATTTTCATAAATACAGTCAACGTCCTAAATATCAGTACTGTTCCCAGCATATGTATGTCTATGTAGACTAGTATAAGGGATGTTTCACAATAATGAAGATATAAAAAAATATCAACATCTGATACGATTAACATCAAACTGAGATACATGGACCTAAGTGGACAGATAGATAGATAGATACATAGATAGATGATCTCGCACGTCACTGATATCTCTTATTTGTAAACAGTATAGTAAGAAGGATGTGTAAATTGTGAATGCAGTATAGACAAAACAAAGCATTTGTATACTGCAGAGATCCAAATATTTATAAATATGTACATGATTATATATATATCTGTATGTGTGTGTGTGTGTGTGTGTATATATATATATATATATATATATATAAAAATATATATATATATGTATATATATATGTGTGTGCATATATATATTATATATATATATATATATATATATCGCTACTTTATAACAAACACTGCATATTAACTACAAGATTTCAGCACATAATTCATCACTAGCGTACGTCATATACTATTGTATAGGTATCATTGTTGTAAACAGTGCAACTAACTATACGGTGTAGCCCAACACATACTATATATGTACGCTACATGAAATTATTAATCCACGTGTTCTGTGCTTCCACTACCATGACCATGGGAATGTCCTTGTACCCATTGTATAGCGGGGACCCCTTACATTTCAATATTCTCTCATGGCACAATTCTGTATCAGGACACCCCCTCCCCCTGCCGCATGTACCCATTTCCCCAGCTGCCAGTGCCCATTATTACCTGCTTTGGGTCTGTCTTCTGGAGGGTATGCCGCAGCCCACTAGTGTGTGCCAGCCTTTTGCAGGGTCCTAGAAAAGAGGCAGACAAAGTGGAGACAGGCTGTGTCTGCTGGTTGTGTAGTGTCAGCCTCCTCTCTCTGCAGCCATAGCGGGTATATAGTGAAACTTTATCCTACAGCTCAGCCTCTCTGCCGGTACCTCCCACAGCTCCCCACCCCATAACCAGCTAGACCTGCCACCCTCTATCTTAACCTTTCCACTGCCAGTCAGGGTACACAACACCGCCTGCTTAGTGACACAGCAAGGGTTAAAATGAAAACTCCCAAACCCCCTGACACCTCCAATACTATACCAGAGACTGCTGGCTATTCTGCCATTAAACCTCTAGAAGAAATGTCCCCATCTCTTTTCAGTACAAGGGTTAAACTCACGGCTTTAACCCATCAATATCTTCAGACCTGGAGTGTTTGTTATGGAACAGTCAATACTCCAGTAACCCTTTCATTGGCGACTAATTAGCTACATGAATTCAACTGGCGGCAGAAGCGGCACACAGTGTGATTAATGGCCTTTGTCTTGTTTTGTAATCATTAGTCTGTTTTGCCAAGTCATGGCAACCTAGTGACTCTATTAATTTCGCCCCCCCCATCCCCCCTCCCCTCCAGCCCATAAAGCTGGAGGAACATCTGACCATTTTGGCGTTTACGAAAATTGGATTATTTTTTATCAGTCGCCTAGTGATGCAGACGGGTTAATCGGTTCCCTATGACATTGACCCTAATGTGTATGAGATAGAGAAATTAGATTGGGAGCGCCACTGGGTATAGTTATGGCATTCTGTATACACCGCCGTAGAATAGGTTGGTGCCATAAAGGCAATGTGAATCAGATAAAAATCATTTCATGAGCAGTATACTGTAGTTATTGTAGCAGTTTAAGGCATTGTCTATGTGACAAAATAGTACCGGTGTCATCAGTAGACGGTCCGTGTGTCCGTTATTTACCATCACAGTTTTTCAAGAATGGATAAATAAATTGCAAAGCTTCTTCTATCCTATGATATGGTAAATACAGCAGCACACTGATGGCACATGGATATCATCCCAGTGCTGTACATTTTTTTCATGGACCCATAGACTTGTAGTGGCACTTTTCATCCGTGATACCAGAAAGGTCTCAGTGTGATCTGCATAGACACATGGGCCATAAAAAACATGGACATGCAAAGAGCACCACTGATTATAATGGGTACATGCTGTATCCGTGAAAAAAATACATACAACATGTACGAACAACCCTGACCTATGATGGGGGCTTTACCCTGTACAGAGTGCAGATATCATCTTACGTTACCTGTCCAAATAGTAGATGCTCGGAACAATCTCCAACTAGAGAACTCTACTGGAACTCTTGGAGGTTTTAGTCTGTATTTTTGCCGTCTTTTCGCCTTTCTTTCATGCATTTTTGGTGCAGATTTGACTCTTTTAGAGAATAAAAACAATGTGATGCAGATTTGACTCTTTTAGAGGATAAACTAATGTGATGCAGATTTGATTCTTTTATGCCTGCTTTACACGCTTCAATAAATCTTTCAATCTGTCGTCGGGGTCAAGTTGTAAGTGACGCACATCCGGCATCGTTTGTGACGTATTTGCGTGTGACATCTACGTGCGATCAAGATTGAACGCAAACACGGTGATCGCATACACGTCGTTTATTCCTCATACATTGGACGTTTTGTTGTATGAACCTAGTCAATTGTAACGTGTGACATCCCTCATACGATTTTGATGTCTGAGGCTATGTGCGCAGGTGTGCGCTCTGCACCGCAGCTTAAAAAAGGTCCGCTTCAGAGCACAGCTGAAAAGCTGCGCTCTGAAGCGCCTCACAATGTCTGTCATTCACTAATCTCTGTCAGTCCGTCACTATCTCTGTCCCTCACTCTCTGTCCATGTCAGTCTATCCCTCTTACCCCCTCTCTCATACTCACCGATCCCCGATCACCGGCCCGGCTCTGCACGGCATTCACACTGCTCCGGCGGCTTTTACTATTTTGAAAAAGCCGGCCGCCCATTAAACAATCTTGTATTCCCTGCTTTCCCCGCCCACCGGCGCCTATGATTGGTTGCAGTGAGACACGCCCCCACGCTGAGTGACAGGTGTCTCACTGCACCCAATCACAGCAGCCGGTGGGAGTGTCTATACTGTGCAGTGAAATAAATAATTAAATAATTAAAAAAAACGGCGTGCGGTCCCCCCCAATTTTAATACCAGCCAGATAAAGCCATACGGCTGAAGGCTGGTATTCTCAGGATGGAGAGCTCCACGTTATGGGGAGCCCCCCAGCCTAACAATATCAGCCAGCAGCCGCCCAGAATTGCCGCATACATTAGATGCGACAGTTCTGGGACTGTACCCGGCTCTTCCCGATTTGCCCTGGTGCGTTGGCAAATCGGGGTAATAAGGAGTTAATGGCAGCCCATAGCTGCCACTAAATCCTAGATTAATCATGTCAGGCGTCTCCCCGAGATACCTTCCATGATTAATCTGTAAGTGACAGTAAATAAACACACACACCCGAAAAATCCTTTATTAGAAATAAAAAAACACAAACATATACCCTGGTTCACCACTTTAATAAGCCCGAAAAAGCCCTCCATATCCAGCGTAGTCCACGGACCTCCAGCGTCGCATCCAGCTCTGCTGCATGAAGGTGACAGGAGCTGCAGAATACACCGCCGCTCCTGTCAGCTCCACGCAGCAACTGAGGTGAGTAGCGCGATCATCTGAGCTGTCACTGAGGTTACCCGCGGCCACCGCTGGATCCAGTGACAGCGGGTAACCTCAGTGACAGCTCAGCTGATCGCGCGGCTGTCTTCAGTTGCTGCGTGGAGGTGACAGGAGCGGCGGTGTCTTCTGCAGCTCCGGTCACCTCCATGCAGCAGAGCTGGAAGCAACGCTGGAGCATCCTGGATTACGCTGGACATGGAGGGCTTTTTCGGGCTTATTAAAGTGGTGAACCAGGGTATATGTTTGTGTTTTTTATTTCTAATAAAGGATTTTTCGGGTGTGTGTGTTTATTTACTGTCACTTACAGATTAATCATGGAAGGTATCTCGGGGAGACGCCTGACATGATTAATCTAGGATTTAGTGGCAGCTTTGGGCTGCCAATAACTCCTTATTACCCTGATTTGCCAACGCACCAGGGCAAATCGGGAAGAGCCGGGTACAGTCCCAGAACTGTCGCATCTAATGTATGCGGCAATTCTGGGCGGCTGCTGGCTGATATTGTTAGGCTGGGGGGCTCCCCATAACGTGGAGCTCCCCATCCTGAGAATACCAGCTTTCAGCCGTATGGCTTTATCTGGCTGGTATTAAAATTGGGGGGGACCGCACGCCGTTTTTTTTATTTACTTAATTATTTATTTCACTGCACAGTATAGACACGCCCACCGGCTGCTCTGATTGGGTGCAGTGAGACACCTGTCACTCAGCGTGGGGGCGTGTCTCATTGCAACCAATCATAGGCGCTGGTGGGCGGGGAAAGCAGGGAATACGAGATTGTTTAATGAGCGGCCGGCTTTTTCAAAATAGTAAAAGCCGCCGGAGCAGTGTGAATGCCGTGCAGCGTCGGGGATCGGGGATTGGTGAGTATATGAGAGAGGGCTACTCAATTCAGTTACTCAGGAGATTAGCGGTCACCGGTGAGTCCTTCACTGGTGACCGCTAATCAGGACGCGGCACAGACAGAGCCGCAGCATGACAATGAAGTCGGGTGAAGTTAACCCGAGTTCATTCTGATCGTGCGGCTCTTTCTGTGTCTGCTGTCATCTACCATTCAGCTCTGCTACATGGCTGTCTGTGTCTGCTGTTAGCGGCCATGTAGCAGAGCTGAATGGCAGATGACATAGTAAAAACATATCCCTACACATTACACACGCTTGGCAAGTCAATAAATAAAAAAATAAATAAATTAAAAAAGGGTGCCCAATGCATACGTCACAGAACACATGATCTAAAGGATCGCACACAAAATTGATCAATTTAACATAGACTACTAACGCACGTGTGACAGCAAATAAACGACCTACGTGCAATCTCATTAAATCGCATATGCGACCTGGGCGTGTCACATCGCATACGAGATTGCACACCTAATTGTAAGGTGTAAAGCTGGCTTAAGAGGATAAAGTAAAGTGGTGCAGATTTGATTCTTTTAGAAAATAAAAACAATGTGGTGCAGATATGACTCTTTTAGAGAATAAAAACAATGTGATGCAGATTTTACTCTTTTAGAGGATAAAGTAATGTGATGCAGATTTGACTCTTTTAGAGGATAAAGTAATGTGGTGCAGATTTGACTCTTTTAGAGGATAAAGTAATATGGTGCAGATTTGATTCTTTTAGAAAATAAAAACAATGTGGTGCAGATTTGACTCTTTTAGAGGATACAATAATGTGGTGCAGATTTCACTCTTTTAGAGGATAAAAACAATGTGGTGCAGATTTGACTCTTTTAAAGGATAAAAACAATGTGGTGCAGATTTGATTCTTTTAGAAAATAAAAACAATGTGGTGCAGATTTGACTCTTTTAGCGAATAAAAACAATGTGGTGCAGATTTGACTCTTAGAGGATAAAAACAATGTGGTGCAGATTTTACTCTTTTAGAGGATAAAACAATGTGGTGCAGATTTGACTCTTAGAGCATAAAAACAATGTGGTGCAGATTTTACTCTTAGAGCATAAAAACAATGTGGTGCAGATTTGACTCTTAGAGGATAAAAACAATGTGGTGCAGACTTTACTCTTTTAGAGGATAAAAATAATGTGGTGCAGATTTGACTCTTTTAAAAAATAAAAACAATGTGGTGCAGATAGGACTCTTTATAAAAGTGAATAAAAGCTGAGATTATAAAACTGAAAACACAATTAAATGTATTTTTTCGGGCTCCAGATTATAGCCTTATGCCGGAAAAAAATTAACCAGAAAAATGCACAAATTAAAGGGAACCTGTCACCAGTTTTATGTTTGTAAATCCTGCCCATCACCTTTAAAATCATGTGAATCAGTTTCCTACATCCCCTATTATATACCCTCATAGGTGCCGCTACATATGTCCAAAATCATGATTAATCCACGTCCCGTGCTGAATGTAAATTGTCTGGTCCAATGGGCAAATTCAGCCCCTTCAAACATGGTTTCTTCTATCTGGATGGAAGTGGAAGACATCTTCTTTGTCATCCACACAATACGCAAAGTCAGGCGCCTGCACAGTGGAAACAGAAACTCGCGCAGGCGCTCCTCACGCTGAGCAGCCATGGAGCTGATGATGTACAACTGAAGCAGATGCCTGCGCATTACATTACTTCACCCTGCCATTCTCGGATTCATAGTTATATAGGTTGAAAAAAAGACCTAGGTCCATTTAGTTCAACCTTCCTCCACCCATTATACTTTTTGTCACTAAATCATTTATAACCAACAATATGGTGTGCACTGAGGAAATCATCCAGCCCTTTTTTAAAAGCTGTTATAGTATCTGCCACTACTACCTCTTGTGGTAGGGCATTCCACAGTCTGACTGCTCTAACTGTAAAGAACCCTTTCCTATTTAGCTGCCGGAATCGCTTTTTTTCCCACTCGCAGTGAATGCCCCTTGGTCCTTAGTATTCCACTGCACAGGAGCAAAACTTCGAGTCGTCTTCATTAGTATGTTGTATGTCACCAGCTCCCTGGCTCTTCAGTAGGGCAGAGTGATGTGCGCCTGCACAGGTCTCTGTTTTCAGTGTGTAAGCGCATGTCTTCAAGTACTGTGTGGATGACGTAGGAGACGTCGTCCACTTCCATCCAGGCAGAAGAAACAGTGTTTGAAGGGACCAGGGTGGCGCTGAGTTTCATCTGGATTCGCCCATGGGACCAGACGGGGCAATTTGCATGCAGCTCAGGAAATGAATAAAACTATTTCAGGCCTGAAACACACATCCGTTAAAAACACGCACGTGCCGCGAGACACGTATTTTCCCTGCGTGTTGCGTGAGGTAAGTACGTGTCTCAAGTACGTGCGGTCCACGTGTGTTCTCCGTGTGCTATCCGTGATAGCACACGGAGAACAGGTAATTTACATACTCACGTGGTCCGCGCTGCTGTCCAGGGTCCTGATCTTCGGCTCCAGCCCCGCCCACTCCCTGCTGACGCTGCTTCCGGCCGAGCGGAGATCAGCGCCTGGGACAGCACGCCCACCTCCTTTACACGCTCATAACAAGCGGCGGCCGGCAGGAACAGTTTGCAGCGGTAGAATCTGCGGGGCTCGTGGAGGTGAGTATTTGTTTTTTTATTTTAAAATTAATGACACGTGTTCTCCGGCGCGTGTCACACAGAACCACAGCCACACTACATCCGTGTTGTACGGGTGTGGGACGTGTGACACCCGTGCTGCCGGAGAATACGTGGACATGTCAGTGTGCAAAAATCACGGACACACGTAAGTACGGAACGGACACACGTTCCGTTCCAAAATACTTACGTGTGTCCATACAATAGTGAAAACATAGGTCCACGTGTCTCCGTGCCGCCGGTACGTGAAAAAACTGCCAAACACGTACCGGCGGCACGGATGTGTGTCGGAGGCCTCAGAGCTATGCAGGGGCACCTATGAGGGAATTGTAGAAACTCCATTTAAATGCTTTTAAGGGTTTGTCCACACCTGTGTATAAATTTGCTGAGTGTAATGCAATAAAAAAAACACATTGCATTTGTACCAATGTTACTCAATTCTGAAAATGTTTTCCTCAGTTGTATTTGGGCTGAGGAAAAAAAATTGCAGCATGTTGCATGTGGCTGCGTATATTGGAGGAGACTCTCAAATACAAGTCAATGGGTGCGAGAAAGAAATCAGAAGGGACACGGACTATCCGTATGCCGTCCAATTTTTACGCACACATCTCAAAAGGAAAAAAAAATAATATAAAGATATAGATGACAGAAAGATATTAGATAGAATAGATATCCTACAGATATATAATTTCCCAATACCCACTACATATTAGAAACTCCCTCCCCCTTAGTGCCTTTCATGCTGAGTTTACTCTACAGCTTTTTATGCTTGTTTAACCAAATAAATAAATTTAAAAAAACAACGTGGGGTCCCCCTTATTTTTGATAACCAGGAAAGGTAAAGCAGACAGCTGTGAGCGAATATAATGAGGCTGGGAAGGTCCATGGTTATTGGGCATATCCCAGCCAAAAAGTACCAGTAACATTACTGACGTCACTGCACATTACAGTCGCCGGGTCTCACGGAGCGCAGCGTAAGCAGGTGCTGCTCAAAGCCTATGGAGCCTCGTTCTAATGCGGGCGTCACACGATACGATCTATCGTGCGATCGCCGGAGCGATCGTATCCGCCCCCGTCATTTGTGCGTCACGGGCAATTAGTTGCCCGTGGCGCACAAAGTCATTAAACCCCCGTCACACGTACATACCTGCTGAGCGACCTCGCTGTGGGCGGCAAACATCCACTTACTGAAAGGGTGGGACGTTTAGCGTAACAGCGACGTCACACAGCTGCCGGCCAATAGAAGCGGAGGGGCGGAGATGAGCGGGACGTAAACATCCCACCCACCTCCTTCCTTCCGCATTGCCGGCGGGAGCCGCGGGATACAGGTAAGCTGTGTTCATCGTTCCCGGGGTGTCACACGGAGCGATGTGTGCTGCCCCAGGTACGATGAACAACCGGCCCAAAGAAAAATAAACGACTTTTTAAAAATGAGCGACGTGTCAACGATACACGATTTGTGAGCGATTTGCGAACGTTCAGAGTCGCTTGGAGGTGTCACACGAAACGACGTCACAAACGATGCCGGATGTGCGTCACGAAAACCGTGACCCTGACGACATATCGCACGATAGATCGTCTCGTGTGACGCCCGCATAAGCCTTGTTCTGAGGCTCCATAACCTTTGATCATCAGAATCGAGGAATGTCGTGGGAAGCGCTGAACTACATCGGATCTGAGAACTTTGCTCTCTAATAAATTGATGAACAAGGGACAGTCACTTGTTTTTATTTCTGTCTTTTTATGTGTTACAGGTTTCCATTTGTGGGCCATGTCAGATATCTTGGACTACGTCAAATATGCATGGGTTTTTTGTGTTTTTTTCTTATATAATATATATATATATATATATATATATATATATATATATATATATATATATATATAATAAATGAATTGGTGAATTGGTGATCCAGGGAAAGTGTCAGGGAATGTTTTTTAAAGAAGGGAATTTTGTTTACTTACCGTAAATTCCTTTTCTTCTAGCTCCAATTGGGAGACCCAGACAGTGGGTGTATAGCTACTGCCTCTGGAGGCCGCACAAAGAACTACACTTAAAAGTGTAAGGCCCCTCCCCTTCTGGCTATACACCCTCCCGTAGGAGTACGGATTCCTCAGTTTTAGTACCAAAGCAAGGAGGAGGAAAGCCAATAACAGTTTCAAAAACAAATTCAATCCGATAACAAGATCGGAGAACTTAAGAAACAACATGAACAACATGTGCACCCGAAAAACGAAACCCTAAGAACAAATAGGGCGGGTGCTGGGTCTCCCAATTGGAGCTAGAAGAAAAGGAATTTACGGTAAGTAAACAAAATTCCCTTCTTCTTTTTCGCTCCTAATTGGGAGACCCAGACAGTGGGACGTCCAAAAGCAGTCCCTGGGTGGGTAAAAAGATACCACATGAACGGGCTGTCAGACAGCCTCTTCCTACAGGTGGGCCACCGCCGCCTGAAGGACCTGTCTACCTAGGCTGGCATCTGCCGAAGCGTAGGTATGCACTTGATAGTGTTTGGTAAACGTGTGCAGACTCGACCAGGTAGCCGCCTGGCACACTTGCTGAGCCGTAGCCTGATGCCGCAATGCCCAGGACGCACCCACGGCTCTGGTAGAATGGGCCTTCAGTCCAGATGGAATCGGAAGCCCAGCAGAACGGTATGTGTGAAGAATTGGTTCCTTGATCCACCGCGCAAGGGTGGATTTGGAAGCTTGCGATCCTTTATGCTGACCAGCGACTAGGACAAAGAGCGCATCAGAACGGCGTAGAGGCGCCGTGCGAGAAATGTAAATCCTGAGTGCTCTCACCAGGTCCAACAGATGTAAACCCTTTTCAAATTGGTGAACTGGATGCGGACACAAAGATGGCAAAGTGATATCCTGATTGAGATGAAAGGAAGAAACCACCTTGGGAGAAAACTCCGGAATTGGACGCAGTACTACCTTGTCTTGGTGAAACACCAGGAAGGGAGATTTGCAAGATAACGCCGCTAGCTCGGACACTCTTCGAAGAGACGTGACCGCCACAAGAAAAACTACTTTTTGTGAAAGCCGAGAAAGGGAAACCTCTTTCAAAGGCTCGAAAGGCGGCTTCTGGAGAGCAATGAGAACCTTGTTCAGATCCCAGGGTTCCAATGGCCGTTTGTAAGGAGGAACGATATGACAAACTCCTTGGAGAAAAGTGCGTACTTTAGAAAGCCGTGCCAAGCGCTTCTGAAAGAATACGGATAGCGCGGAGACTTGACCCTTAAGCGAGCTAAGCGACAAACCTTTTTCCAACCCAGACTGCAGGAAGGAAAGAAAAATTGGCAATGCAAATGGCCAGGGAGAAAACCCTTGAGCCAAGCACCACGCTAAGAATATCTTCCACGTCCTGTGATAGATCTTAGCTGAGGATGGTTTTCTAGCCTGTCTCATTGTGGCAACAACTTCATGAGATAAACCTGAGGCCGCTAGGATCCAGGACTCAATGGCCACACAGTCAGGTTCAGGGCCGCAGAATTCAGATGGAAAAACGGCCCTTGAGACAGCAAATCTGGACGGTTTGGTAGTGTCCACGGTTGGCCTACCGTGAGATGCCACAGATCCGGGTACCACGACCTTCTTGGCCAATCTGGAGCGACGAGTATGGCTCGATGGCAGTCGGACTTGATTTTCCGGAGAACTCTGGGTAACAATGCTAGAGGTGGGAACACATAGGGGAGTCGGAATTGCGACCAATCCTGAACCAAGGCGTCTGCCGCCAGCGCTCGGTGATCGTGAGACCGTGCCATGAAAACTGGGACCTTGTTGTTGTGCCGTGACGCCATCAGATCGACGTCCGGCGTCCCCCAGCGGCAACAGATCTGTTGAAACACGTCCGGGTGAAGGGACCATTCTCCTGCGTCCATGCCCTGGCGACTGAGAAAGTCTGCTTCCCAGTTTTCCATGCCTGGGATGTGAACTGCGGATATGGTGGACGCTCTGCTTTCCACCCACGTCAAAATCCGCTGGACTTCTTGAAAAGCTTGGCGACTGCGTGTTCCCCCTTGGTGGTTGATGTATGCCACCGCCGTGGAATTGTCCGACTGAATCCGAATCTGCTTGCCTTCCAGCCATTGTTGGAAGGCTCGCAGGGCAAGATAGATTGCTCTGATTTCCAGAACATTGATCTGCAGGGTGGACTCCTCCTGAGTCCACGTCCCCTGAGCCCTGTGGTGGAGAAACACCGCTCCCCACCCTGATAGGCTCGCATCCGTCGTGACCACTGCCCAGGACGGGGGAAGGAACGACTTTCCCTGTGACAATGAGGTGGGGAGAAGCCACCAACGCAGAGAGTCCTTGGCCGTTTGAGAGAGGGAGACAGTCCTGTCGAGGGACGTCGATTTCCCATCCCATTGGCGTAGAATGTCCCATTGTAGAGGGCGCAGATGAAACTGCGCGAACGGGACTGCCTCCATTGCTGCTACCATCTTCCCTAGGAAATGCATGAGGCGCCTCAGTGAGTGCGACTGGCTCTGAAGGAGAGATTGCACTCCAGTCCGTAGCGAGCACTGCTTGTCCAGTGGAAGCCTCACTATCGCTGAGAGAGTATGAAACTCCATGCCAAGATAAGTCAGAGATTGGGTCGGGGTTAGATGAGACTTTGGAAAGTTGATAATCCACCCGAAACTCTGGAGAGTGTCTAGTGCCACCTTCAGACTGTGTTGGCATGCCTCTTGAGAGGGTGCCTTTATAAGCAGGTCGTCTAGATACGGGATGACCGAGTGACCCTGCGAGTGCAGAACAGCTACTACTGCTGCCATGACTTTGGTGAAGACCCGGGGGGCTGTTGCCAGACCGAAAGGTAACGCTACGAACTGTAGGTGTTCGTCGTGTATGACGAAGCGTAGGAAACGCTGATGCTCTGGTGCAATCGGCACGTGGAGATACGCATCTTTGATGTCTATTGATGCTAGAAAATCTCCTTGAGACATTGAGGCTATGACGGAGCGTAGGGATTCCATCCGGAACCTCCTGACTTTTACGTGTCTGTTGAGCAACTTTAGATCCAGGACGGGTCGATACGATCCGTCCTTTTTTGGGACCACAAACAGATTGGAGTAAAAACCGTGACCTTGTTCCTGAAGAGGGACGGAGGTCACCACTCCTTCCGCCTTTAGAGCGGCCACCGCCTGCAACAGAGCATCGGCTCGGTCTGGTGGTGGAGAAGTTCTGAAGAAACGAGTTGGCGGACGAGAACTGAACTCTATCCTGTACCCGTGAGACAGAATATCCCTCACCCAACGGTCTTTGACGCGTGACAGCCAAATGTCGCCAAAGTGGGAAAGCCTCCCACCGACCGCGGGTGTGGGAATCGGAGACCGCAAGTCAGGAGGACGCCGTCTTGGCAACGGTTCCTCCGGCTGTCCTTTTTGGGCGTGACTGAGACCTCCAAGAATCTGAGCGTCTCTGGTCTTTTTGAGTCTTTTTTGACGAGGCGAATTGGGACCTGCCCGGTCCTCGAAAGGACCGATAACCAGACTGACCCTTCCTCTGTTGGGGTTTGTTTTGTCTGTGTTGCGGTAAGGATGAGTCCTTACCCTTGGAGTGTTTGATGATTTCATCCAAACGCTCTCCAAACAATCGGTCACGAGAAAAAGGCAAATTGGTTAAGCACTTCTTGGAATGAGAATCTGCTTTCCAATGTCTCAACCACAGGGCCCTACGCAGAACAACGGAGTTGGCTGACGCCACTGCCGTGCGGCTTGTAGCGTCAAGAACAGCATTAATCGCGTACGACGCGAATGCCGCCATTTGCGAGGTCAATGGTGCTACCTGCGGGGCAAATGCACGTGTGACTGAGTCGACTCGCGCAAGCCCGGCTGAGATAGCTTGGAGTGCCCATACGGCCGCAAAAGAAGGCGCTAATGACGCTCCAATCGCTTCATAGATGGATTTCAGCCAGAGCTCCATCTGCCTGTCAGTGGCATCTTTAAGTGCCGCTCCATCTTCAACTGCAACCAAGGATCTAGCTGCAAGCCTGGAAATTGGAGGATCCACTTTTGGACACTGGGTCCAACCCTTGACCACCTCAGGGGGAAAAGGGTAGCGTGTATCTTTAAGCCGTTTAGGAAAACGCCTTTCAGGATAAGCGTGGGGTTTCTGGATTGCGTCTCTAAAGTCAGCGTGGTCCAGAAAAGTGCTTAATGTACGCTTAGGGTATCTGAAATGGATTCTCTCGTGCTGCGAAGCTGACTCCTCTACAAGAGGAGCTGGTGGGGAAATATTTAACATCTTATTGATGTTAAATATAAGATCATTAACTATGGCGTCACCATCTGGTGTATCTAGATTGAGAGCGGTCCCAGGATCAGAATCCTGATCAGTTACGTCCGCCTCATCACCCATAGATTCATCTCGCTGGGATCCTGACCATTGAGATGAATGTGAAGGCCCGTCATAGCGAGCCCGCTTAGGCTGCCCGGGGCCATCGTCCGAGTCAGAGTCTTCACCCTGAGGTGTATATGCCCGTCCCGGAGCTTGGAGCTGAGGGGGACCAGGGGGCAATGATTGCACAGTGTCCGTGGCCTGAAGTACAGGCCTAGCTCGCAATGTGTCAAGAATTTGTGACATAGTGAGAGACATTCTGTCAGCAAAAGCTGCAAACTCAGTTCCTGTCACCTGGACAGCATTCACAGGTGGTACACCCTGGGTCACGTCCAGCAGAGGTCCCGACTGTGCAAGCGCCGCAGGGGCCGAGCACTGCACACAATGGGGGTCCGTGGAGCCTGCTGGTAGAAAAGTCCCACATGCGGTGCAGGAAGCATATAATGTCTGTGCCTTGGCACCCTTGCGTTTTACGGACGACATGCTGCTGGCTCTCTGCAATGTGAGAGAGTCTATAGCCAAAGGGCGACCAGCGCTATGTAATACCAAGTATTTGTAGAAACAAAATACTAAGAATACTACTGGCACAAGAGGGGGTGAGCCCTGAGGGCTGCTTACCGCCCGCTGAATAGCGGGTAAGAGGCGCAGAATTCCTTGTCTGGGTCTCCCCGGCTCCCCTCTGCAGCTCAGCGTGTCAGCAGGAATGGCTGCCGGCGTCTGTGGAGAGGGGCGGTCCGTGGGAGTTCCCAAACAAAAGTGCGGGAAACAGTGTCCCCTCTGTGCCGATTGTGAGGGCTGGAGTATGTAAAAACGACTCCAGCCCTCGGCGCTGATGCACTGGCCAGCGTCCCGCCCCTCTCCTGACTGGCAGGTCTGGGGGCGGGAACGAACGGAAGCAGGCCGCAAAAGCCGGGGACTCGAGTTATCAGCGCGGCCGCCGTAAAAGCGCGGGCCGCGCTGAAGTCCCCGGCGCACCACAAGTGCCAGCCGCGCCGCAGTCCCAGCGGCCGGCGTGACCGATTTCCAGAAGTGGCCAGCGTCCCGCCCCTCTCCTGACTGGCAGGTCTGGGGGCGGGAACGAACGGAAGCAGGCCGCAAAAGCCGGGGACTCGAGTTATCAGCGCGGCCGCCGTAAAAGCGCGGGCCGCGCTGAAGTCCCCGGCGCACCACAAGTGCCAGCCGCGCCGCAGTCCCAGCGGCCGGCGCGACCGATTCCCAGAAGTGTGCCTGCTTCAGCGAAGCTGAATGAGGCCATGGCACAAGCGCCGTAGCGCTGATGTCCCCCGGCGCACTACAACACCCAGCATGCTGCGGTGTGAGCGCCAAATGCACGGGGACACAGAGTACCTTGAGGAAGCAGGGCCATGTCCCTGATGTACTCCGCTCCATCCAGCATCTTCTCCAGGGGCTGTAGATGGAGCACGGTCTCAGTGCCTGGAGACCAGTAAATCCCACTTCACCCAGAGCCCTGTAAAAAGGGATGGGGAAGGAATCAGCATGTGGGCTCCTGCCGCCGTACCCGCAATGGGTACCTCAACCTTACAAACACCTCCGACATACAGTGGGGTGAGAAGGGAGCATGCTGGGAGCCCTGTATGGGCCCTCTTTTCTTCCATCCGACATAGTCAGCAGCTGCTGCTGACTAAAAACAATGGAGCTATGCGTGCGTGTCTGACCTCCTGCGCACAAAGCTAAAACTGAGGAATCCGTACTCCTACGGGAGGGTGTATAGCCAGAAGGGGAGGGGCCTTACACTTTTAAGTGTAGTTCTTTGTGCGGCCTCCAGAGGCAGTAGCTATACACCCACTGTCTGGGTCTCCCAATTAGGAGCGAAAAAGAAATAAAGCATTTAACTTACTGGTTTAGTAATGGGGGTGTCTGATAGACGCTTGTCTATTACTAACACCAGGACTTGATGCCAGCTGTGTTTTTGGACATTTCCCAGCTGACATTATCCTGAGTGCCACTGCACCAGGGCAATCAGGAAGAGAGGATGGGAAGAGCCACAATTGGCACATGTAATGTGATGCGCCACTTCTGGGAGCTGTGGGCTGGTAGTTTTAGGCTGGGAAGGGCCCAATAACCATGGACCTTCCCAGCCTGATAATATCAGCTCACATCTGTCTGCATTACCTTTGCTAGTTATCAAAAATAGGGGGGACCCCATGTCATTTATTAAATTATTTATTTGGTTATGTATGTAAAAGATGATGTTAAAAACGTATTGCATATGGATAGGACACGGTTTCTGGGGAAGAAAAAAATAATTGCACACTCACATGACATACGGAATGACATGACACTTGATAACTTTTCTGGGTGAGAATTGGAGCGATTTCATATACGCAGATGTGAGCGAACCATAAAAGTGATGGGTAGGGTTTATAAGGCATAAACCTAGTGAGAGGTTCCCTTTAACAGAGTCTTTAGACGCACACGTTTTCTTGAAATCACATGTACTTTGAACTGTTAAATGCAGCAGATTTTCTACACAATGAAAACATAGAAGACAAAAGTTTAGCGTTTACATTACTGAACACATGTACATACATATAAATGGTATATTACAGGGAAGACTAGATTGTCCATGAGGTCTTTTTCTCCTGTCTTTTAGGTTTCTATCATAGGCCAAGAACACAAGGGAACAGCAGCGGTCCTTTAAGGTTACCTACCTGACCAGTTCTTGGAAGTGCAGGGGCGTACAGGAGAAGTCATCGGATTGGAAGTAGTAGCAAAGTTCACGCCATAATAAATAAGACACACCACAAAAATCTGGCAGGTAAGCCGACCTGGAGGCAGGGGCCTGAAGGGACAAATAAGAAGGTTAATGCGTCGGGGTTATTACTGCCAGACACAAGACAAGTGTGGGAGGGTACGGCGAAATCATGAGGTAACGTGGAATGTCTGCTGGAGGATTGGGTTTCTGCCTCTCAAATCTACGGCATCACTTTACAGCCATCCATAGACAGCAGATAACTGGAAGCAGAGCCACTTTAGGTTATTGGGAGAATAGACCTTTTAGGTGACAATTCTTCCATGTCTCGGCCACCATAAAACTAGACCATACTGTGCCTCACAGCGTATGTTGGGGCATGATTATTTTTGGGTGTCAAATGCTTCTAGGGGAGAACACAGCTCGTATAGTGAGGGATCATATGGTACCGATGGTCCATTAGGCACTCTGTCTGCCTATACTTATACCCATGACTTTGCTCTGCACATTTTAACAGGTGACTTTCTGCATCCATAACTTTTTTTTTGCATCGGACTAGTGTCCATGGCTGTGCCATTTCTGGGTCACTGCAGCTTTAAGACAACCTGCTTGTGAGATCTGGCACATAGATTAATACCTGCTCTGATGCTTCCTATCCTCACCTGTTACACAGACAGGGCAGGTATGTGGGTAGGCCCAGTGGCCTAATCAGCCAATTGGTCAGGCTGGCAAGAAGCCAAACCCTGCCCATCCAGACATGGTTCAGGAGTAAGACCTCCACAAGCTCATAGCAAGCTGCGGATAGAAACAATACATTTATGCACAATGTCAAACAGAATTATGGGGCTGACGGCAGATTCGCCTCTCACATCCACAGATGAGGTCCTGTTTTGCATTTACATGGGATGCATCAGTCCTCCAAACATCAGCAGAAAGATCACGTTCTGTATAAAAAACAAGCAAACAACATTTTCAAAGAAACAGAAATGATACGTGATAAAAGGTTTGGAGTGTCTTCAGTATAACGATGAATCAAGCAATAGAGGAAAGCTGTGACCAACTCTAAGGTGAAGTTCATATGTAGCAGATTTACTGTGGATTTTAGCAGCGAATTTGTGCTGGTAAAATCCAAAGCGGAATACCCAAGTGAGTAATATTTACAAAGTTTCATCCACAGACTCCTAATTTGAAAACAGATGGTGGAAGTGAGGCTGAGGCCACATGGGGATTAGTGCGAGTCCTCACGACACTCGGCTCACGTTGGCACAGCGGAAGCCGAGTGTCATGCGAGTATCATGTGACTGTCGTCCGAGCAGACCACAGCAGCGGAAAGGAGGGCCGGTGCTGCAGAGGAGTGGGAGGGATTTATCTCCCTATTTCTTCCGTAGCCGGCTATTGCGATTCTCGCTGTGCACTCGCAGTACACCGGTGTAACGCAAGTGCAGTGCGATGTTTCTCTCACCCCATAGACTTGAATGGATGCGAGTGAAACAGGTTTGCATTACACCCGCAGCATGCTGCGATTGTTTTCTCGGTCCAATTAGGGCTGAGAAAATAATCGCTCATGGGAGCTGCCCCAAAGAGTAATATTGGTCCAAGTGGAATGCAATTTTTTATCGCATTCCACTCACTCCGTATTACTCGCCGTGTGTGCTGACCCTTAAGGCCGCTTTACACGCAACGACATCGCTAACGAGATACCGTTAGGGTCACGGAATTCGTAACACACATCCGGCCTTGTTAGCGACGTCGTTGCGTGTGAAACGTATGAACGACCACTAACGATCAAAAATACTCACCAAATCGTTGATCGTTGACACATCGTTCTAATCTCAAATATCGTTGCTGGTGCTGGACGCAGGTTATTCGTCGTTCCTGAGGCAGCACACACCCCAGGAACGAGGCACAACCGACAGGGGCGGGTGCGATGTCACTGCATGTAAAACAGCCTTTAGAGTCTACAGATTTAACCCTTTTCAATGCATCGGGCCAAAATCTGTGAACCCACATCAAAATCTGCACATAACATATGTAGATATTGTATTAAAATCAAACTCCTAACAATAAAGAAAAAAAACACAAATTAAAAACTGTATTCAGTCTTTTCTTAATCATAGCTTTCATCTTTCTTGGAATGTGCTGAATCACTCTTTGGCTAATCTTTTACATTGTAGGCCCGTCATGGGTATGTTTACTATAAATGGATATGGTCCGATCTAAGAAAGTTTGCCGTATGGTGAGTACACATGAATTGGCCAGTTTGTGCTCTAAGGCGGGCTTTGCACGTTGCGACATCGCAAGCCGATGCTGCGATGTCGCACGCGATAGTCCCCGCCCCCGTCGCAGGTACGATATCGTGTGATAGCTGGCGTAGCGATAATTATCGCTACGCCAGCTTCACATGCACTCACCTGCCCTGCGACCGTTGCTCTGGCCGGCGACCCGCCTCCTTTCTAAGGGGGCGGGTTGTGCAGCGTCATAACGACGTCACACGGCAGGCGGCCAATAGCGGCGGAGGGGCGGAGATGAGCAGGATGTAAACATCCCGCCCACCTCCTTCCTTCCGCATAGCCGCCGGCGGCAGGTAAGGAGATGTTCCTCGCTCCTGCGGCTTCACACACAGCGATGCGTGCTGGCGCAGGAACGAGGAACAACATCGTACCTGTCGCGGCACCGGCATTATGGAAATGTCGGTGAATGCAACGATGATACGATAACGACGTTTTTGCGCTTGTTCATCGTATCATCTAGCATTTACACAGTACAATGTCGAAAGTGACGCCGGATGTGCGTCACTTTCGATTTGACCCCACCGACATCGCACGTGCGATGTCGCAATGTGCAAAGCCGCCCTAAGAGCCTCAATTTTATAGGTACAATCTATATCGCAATAATGCAGTTTAGCTTTTACATATTCAATGTTTGCATACATGTTGGCATATACTGCAGCAAGTTTGGATTTTATTTTACTATTTATTCTATTAGGAGGTGTTTTCTAGATTTGTCTTTTAGTACCAATCTTCGGGTATGTGCACACATCCTTAAGACGCAGGCAGACCAGCCGAGGTTATCCCAGGTGAAGCCTCGTCACGTCTTTTTCCTGAAGCAGCTTCACAGGCGCTTTTCAGGAGGCTCTGCTGCTGGCGTTTTTTCTCCTATAATGTAAGTGATAACTAAACTAAGGAATGAACATGTTACTTCTCTTCACTGTTTCATGGTTTCTGATCATTAAACCGCTAAAAGAAATCGTTTTTACATTACAGTGCATTCTGTTCATTTTTTAAGATGGTTTTGCAGCAATTTTCTAAGTGGATTCTGGCTAGAATCCGCCTGAAAAAGAATGTTTTAACATACCCAAACCCTGTGTTTAAGGCTGGATTCACATGATCATATGGCATCTGATGCAAGTGCATTGGATGCGAGATGCTAATGACCCTCTGCTCAGGCTCTGCTGCGTGTGTGAGCCAAGTGTCATGCAACTGTGATCCAATCCTGAGATCGGATCACAGCTATGGAGGAGATGGTGGGAATAATCTCCCCATCTCCTCCATTATCAGCCTGTGTATATATCGCATTGCACTTGGATGACATCCAAATGCAATTCGATGTTTCACTCGCACCCACAGACTTGTATGGGTGCGAGTGACACGTCTTTCACTGAAAACCGCAGCATGCTGCGACTTTTCGCTCATCCAGAGTAAAAAGCTGACCATCTGCTTTCCCTCACTGACTAACATTGGTCCGAGTGCAATATGAGATTTTCTCGAATTGCACTCGTCCAAGTGATATGCTCGTGTGAGCGTACCCTAAACCTCACTATCTACTCTAGGAAGTTTCTTGCCCAAACAAGGACAACCCACACCAACACCTCAAACCAACTCCCCTTCAGAGTACATCCTCTCTTTCTATTTTAATTATCCTAGGTATCCAAAACGTTTCGCCAGCTTTGGTTCTTCAGGGAGACTGTGAGGTAAATCCGGAGATATGACGATAAATCATGATATTCAAGTTATGTCAGGAAGCCCTCTCCTGGTGTCACCCCCCCTTTCCTTCACACAACTCCTTCAATCAGAAAATTTACCACAGGGATAAACGGTTTGTTTAGCAGATAGGTGTCAAAGGAACTGGTCTGTGTTCCACTTACACCTCCATGGCCATCTCCTGTGATATGGAGATTAGATGATGTGGGAACAATGGACACAGGATGACTCCCTGCCGTGACCCTGTGGTAGGGGCTGCTATCTAATTAGCAAGCTTGGAAGTATCCAGACAGAACGACTCCAGGAAAATATGGTTCATATCTCGCAAGCCATATTTCCGATAAATATGGCAACCATAAAAATGGTGTCTCTGCATGCGGACGATGCTGGCACACCTTTTTTATGGGAGTAGGACATTGGGAAGTACCCCAGGCGTGATATCAGCCAATGGGGAACTAGTAGACAAGTCATGAGTCCTCTCGTTCTGTAGCTAAATTCATAACTGTCACAATGAGAGCGTTGGCGTCCGCCTACGACGCTCCCAGGCAAAGTTATGGCCCATATTCCATGTTGTGGATATTGTCCATAACTCCAGCCAGGGGTGGAGCAGTGCTCCCTCTGAGGTCACTAAGGTAGGAGGGGACCTGGATTTGCCCAGGTTGATAACCCTACTTCGGCCATTTTCCAGTGTTCTTTCGCTGGGGGTCACGTGTAGGAAACATCTGTGGGAAGGATCCTAGAAACCTGGTCTACAGCGCCCCCCTGTGGCCAGACGCACAAGGTAACTGCTGGAACTGTGTATGCCTGTTTGTAAACCATGCTTTATCTGTAACTGTACTCTGACATATGTATATTCTGTAGATTCCCTATTGTATATATTGTAGTTTCTAGTGTGCTTTAGGCTGATTAAATTATATAATTAATCTTGGGCTGTTCTGTTATCTCGATCTTGAATCCCACGTCTGTGTGTTCGGCTAATAGTTACCGTGAAGCGGTTGGTGGCAGCGAGTTGTGCCAAGGATTATTGTGGGGAGGCCAGTGAGATTCGGGGAGGTTTTATATATTCCGCCCGCGGAGGTCGGGGGAATATATACCCTACTCTCACCGGGGACCCTTCAATAATCGGCATAAGTAGTATAGCGGCCTCCTTGCTTATTGTCGGGCAATTCCATAATTGGCCTGACTATAAGAGGGGCGCTAGAGAGCGCGTCACGTGCTCTGTCTGTCGGTCGGGAGGTATAAAGGAGGGGTGACCCCCACTTGTTACCCCCGATTGTGACGTACTGGTAGCCAGCGCGGGGGATTTCTGAGTGACCCCCCCGGTGGTTCGTGACATATTGGTGGCATAGCGGTGGGATCGAGATAATAGTGTGTGTGAGTGTGAGACCCATACTCCCAGACACTAAAGACTGCCTGCAGCAGCTGTGGCTGCTGGGGTCTTCAGACCAGCTCAACACTAGAGTGTCAGAGTGCAGGTACTGTAAGGTGTGTGGGTGCATCAGGTGGCAGTTCTGTGTCGGTGACCAAAGTCTGCAACAATGGCTGAGAGCACCAGGAGCAAAGCCAAAGGAATGGCCGATGCTCAGGCCAGAGACGATGAGGAGGTTGTCCACGAGCCCTCCAAGAGCCCGACGCCAGAGAACAGCTCTGCAGAGGACATCGCACAACCTGGCACTGCTGGACAAGATGAGGAGCAGCTCACCCAAGGGTCCTCAACGAGCCAGATGCCAGCCCTCCGCTCTGCAATGGACAGTGAATCACCAGGCTCCGCAGCGGGCCGCAGATCACCACGTGCCATTCCACCGAGCCTGGGAGGCTCGGATAGCCTTCTTCAAATGGCTATGGCCCTACTCCAGGCTGGAGACCGGGAGGGCTACAAGGAACTCATGGCAGAGCGCAGGGCAGAACGTGAAGCTGCAGAGCACAGGGCAGCGTGTGAGGCTGAGGCTGCGGAGCGGCAGGCAGCGCGTAAAGAGCGAGAGCGCCAGGCAGAGCGTGAGGCTGCGGAGCGACAGCAACAGGCAGAGCGTGACTACCAGCTGCAGCTAGCCAAGCTCCAGCCCTCATCAGCCACACGTGACCTTCAAGACACCAAACTTCCAAAGGTCCGTGTTGAGGACTTCCCAGTGCTGGAGAAGGATGGAGACTTGGACTCTTTCCTGACTGCTTTTGAACGGACTTGCCTGCAGCACCATCTGGACAAGGATCAGTGGGCCAAATACCTGACCCCCCGTTTAAGGGGTAAGGCCCTGGAAATCCTTGGGGACTTGCCTACTGAGGCAGATCAGGGCTACGACACCATCAAGCGGGCCCTGATCCAACAGTACAACCTCACTCCGGAGTCCTACCGCAAGAAGTTCCGGACCCTGCAGAAGGGACCAAAGGACTCCTGGGCTGACCACCGGCGGGCACTTGCCCGAGCTGCCGACCACTGGACCCAAGGCCTGCAGCTTACCACCGGACCAGAGATCCTAGACTTGGTCATCACAGAGCAACTCTTGGGGAACTGCCCTGAGGATCTCCGCCAGTTCATCCGAGACCAGAAGCCAAAGGGGTCCACGGCTACAGCTGCCCTGGCCGATGACTACACCAACAATCGGGCTCCTGAGGCCAGGAGAGCAGCCACCAGCAGCACCTGGAGAGGGGGTAAGATGAATTCTGCGACTGCCCCACCTGCCCCTAGACTGCAGGGGGTGTCCCCCTCAACTCCCCTCTCCAGGCCCGTGGCAGAGCCAAGACGGTGCCACCAGTGCAACCTACCTGGACACTTCAAGGCCATGTGCCCTCAGCGTCCCAAGGCCCCGGCTCCGTCCCCGTCCCAAGGGCCGCCCAAGGTGTATTGTGTGGGTGGGGGTGGTGGTAGGTCCCTGGACAGCTTCCAACCTGTCACCGTCGGCCGGTCTGTGACCATAGGACTGCGAGACAGCGCCTCGGAGGTGACTCTGGTGCGGCCTGAGATGGTGTCCCCCCCAAGACTTGATACCTGGAAAAACCCTCGCTGTCTCCGGGATTGGAGGCATTGACCCGGCGCTGCCTGTTGCTGGCATTTATGTGGACTGGGGCGCAGGGCGAGGGGTGAGAGAGGTGGGGGTAACTGATCGGATCCCTGCAAACGTGCTACTTGGGACAGATTTGGGGCAGATAACCTCCCAGTTTGGGCCCCCCCCAAGGGCTGAACCTTCAGCCAGTACTGACGTGCCTCCGGACAATGTTAATGTGTTATCTATGAATGATGTAAGGGAGGAGGGAGTGAACTCTGATTTTTCTGCTTGCATAGACACCATAGACACACACTCAGCTGCAGCTGTGACAGGGGAGGGGGTCAGAGAAAGGTGTGACAATGCCTCTACAAGTGATCAGCCAGTGAGCTGGGATCTGTTGCCCTCTGCAGGGATAAGCAGAGAGCAGGGTGCTGCAGGGGGAGGACCAGTGTGTGGGGTGGGGGCTACCACAGCCAATGTGGGGTCCCCAGAGATTTCACAGCGGGGTTCTGTTGCTGCAGGGGGGGAACAGGCAGGTGAGATTGGGGCCGGTCCCGGAGCGGAAGTGCTCCCAGGTAAGATCTCGGTGCAGGGTTCCCCCACAACCGGGGTGTCAGGAAGCCAGGTAGGTCTGCCTGAACCGGCGACTTGGTCAGGAACGGAGGAGGAGCAGGCACGACCCACGGTCGCAGCGGCTGTGGCCGCTGTCACCCGCAGTAGGAGTGCTGGAACCCAAGGGGCCTCCCGGAGGTCCGATAGCTCTTCCCCTTCTGACCAAGTGGCAGCAGAGTCAGGTGGAGGCCAGGACACAGGTCCCGGGGTACTGACCGAAGATGTGACAGTCTCGTCGATTCTGGCCACATCTAGTCAGGGGTTTCAGGCAGCGTTAGAAGCTGACGACAGCCTGAAAGCTCTAAAGGAGCAGGCGGCACAGCCTCCCTCGGACTCGGACCCGGAGCGAGTGGTCTGGGACCAAGGACGGCTGTACCGGGTCACGGTCCAGCCGGGTTCACCGGAGGCGTGGCCCAGGGACCGACAGTTGGTGGTACCCTATCCGTTCCGGACGGAGTTGTTGCGGATCGCACATGAGATTCCGATGGCCGGACACCTAGGGATCGCTAAGACCAAGGCCAGGTTAAACCAGCATTTCTACTGGCCAAAAATGGGGGCCGATGTGGTTGCCTACTGCCGTTCGTGTGAAACCTGTCAGAGAGTGGGGAAGGCGGGGCCACACCCCAAAGCCCCACTGGTATCTCTGCCAATCATCGATGAGCCTTTCAGGAGGGTGGCTGTGGATCTGGTCGGCCCGCTGGCCATCCCCAGCAGCTCCGGGAAACGCTTCATACTAACGGTAGTGGACTATGCCACCCGGTACCCAGAAGCAGTGGCCTTGTCGTCCATTCGGGCTGACAAGGTGGCCACCGCCTTGCTGGAGATTTTCTCCCGAGTGGGTTTTCCCCAGGAAATGCTCACTGACCGGGGGACCCAATTCATGTCCCAGCTGATGGAGGCCCTCTGTAAGCAAGTCCAGGTGCGACATCTGGTGGCCAGCCCGTACCATCCACAGACTAATGGCCTGTGCGAGCGGTTCAATGGCACCCTAAAGCAGATGCTTAAGATGTTGGTCGACTCCCACGGGCGTGACTGGGAGCGGTATCTCCCACACCTGTTATTTGCTTACCGGGAGGTTCCACAGGCCTCAACGGGATTCTCACCGTTTGAGCTCCTGTACGGGCGACGTGTGCGGGGCCCCCTGGCTCTGGTGAAAGAGGCTTGGGAAGGGGATTTGGCCACCCCTGGAGTGTCGGTTATCGAGTATGTCATGCGCTTCCGGGACAAAATGCAGGCCGTGACGCAACTGGTACACGACAATATGGCTCAAGCCCAGGCCGATCAGAAGCGTTGGTACGACCAGAACGCTTGTGAGAGGACCTACCAAGTGGGTCAAAAGGTGTGGGTACTGGTCCCCGTACCACAGGACAAGCTTCAGGCAGCCTGGGAAGGCCCATACCTCGTGTACCAGCAGCTCAACCCTGTGACGTACCTGGTCACCCTGGACCCTGCCCGTGGAAGGCGGAAGCCCTTCCATGTGAACATGATGAAGGCACATCATGAGCGGGAGGCATGTGCGCTCCCCGTGTGCAACCTGCCCGAGGAGGGAGAAGCGGAAACCCTCTTGGATATGCTAGCCCAGGTTAGGGCAGGCGGATCCATTGAGGATGTGGAGGTTGGCCACCAGCTCTTGGAGGACCAACGGTCCCAGCTGTGGGCCACCCTACACCCCTTCCGGGGGTTGTTTACCAACCAGCCCGGAAGGACTGACTTGGCTGTCCATCACGTGGACACTGGGGATCATCCCCCGATCCGGCGTTCAGCATATCGGGTTTCCCTGGAGGTGCAGCAACACATGCGCCAGGAGATTGACGAGATGCTGAAGCTGGGGGTGATCCAGGCATCCAACAGCGCTTGGGCCTCGCCTGTAGTCCTCGTCCCTAAGAAGGACCGAACCACTCGGTTCTGCGTGGACTACAGGGGGCTCAATGCTGTCACGGTCGCCGATGCGTACCCAATGCCACGCATCGATGACCTGCTCGATCAGTTGGCCGGGGCTCAGTACCTGACCATCATGGACCTGAGCCGGGGATATTGGCAGATCCCCCTGACTCGCAAGGCCAGGGAACGCTCTGCCTTTATTACCCCATTTGGACTGTACGAGTCCACGGTGATGCCATTCGGGATGAGGAATGCCCCTGCCACTTTCCAGCGGATGGTCAACACCCTGCTCAAGGGACTGGAAGGGTACGCGGCCGCGTACCTGGATGACATTGCCGTCTTCAGTCCCACCTGGGAAGATCACCTAGAGCATCTAGCACAGGTGCTCAGGCGGATCCACCAAGCAGGTTTGACCATCAAGCCGGGAAAGTGTCAGCTGGCCATGAGCGAGGTCCAGTACCTCGGTCACCGGGTAGGCGGGAGAACACTGAAGCCCGAGCCTGAGAAAGTGGAGGCCATCGCGTCCTGGCCCACCCCCAGGACCAAGAAGCAGGTGATGTCCTTCTTGGGGACCGCTGGGTACTATAGGAGGTTTGTTCCATGCTATAGAAGCCTGGCAAAGCCCTTGACGGACCTCACCAAGAAGAAGCTGCCCTCTGCAGTCGATTGGACAATGGACTGCGAGACAGCCTTCCGGGCCCTAAAGGACGCCCTGTCCAGCCCGCCCGTGCTACAGGCAGCCGACTTCACGCGGCCGTTTGTAGTACAGACCGACGCCAGTGACTTCGGCCTCGGTGCGGTGCTCAGCCAGGTGGACTCTGCGAGCCAAGAGCACCCAGTCTTGTACCTGAGCAGGAAGCTGTTACCAAGGGAAGTGGCCTATTCCACGATGGAAAAGGAGTGCCTGGCCATAGTGTGGGCCCTGCAGCGTCTGCAACCCTATCTATACGGGCGCCACTTCATCGTGGAGACGGACCACAATCCCCTCAGCTGGTTACACACTGTCTCCGGGACGAATGGCAGGTTGTTGCGATGGAGCCTGGCGCTCCAGCAATACAACTTCACCATTCGACACAAAAGGGGCCGTGACCACGGTAACGCAGACGGGCTGTCCCGACAAGGAGAGGTCGCGGACGGGCGCACGGGGGAACACCGGAGTGTGCTGCCCCCTAGCGCCCTCAAAAGGGGGGAGGTGTGAGGTAAATCCGGAGATATGACGATAAATCATGATATTCAAGTTATGTCAGGAAGCCCTCTCCTGGTGTCACCCCCCCTTTCCTTCACACAACTCCTTCAATCAGAAAATTTACCACAGGGATAAACGGTTTGTTTAGCAGATAGGTGTCAAAGGAACTGGTCTGTGTTCCACTTAGGGTACCTTCACACTTTAGCGATGCAGCAGCGATCCGACCAGCGATCTGACCTGGTCAGGATCGCTGCTGCATCGATACATGGTCGCTGGTGAGCTGTCAAACAGGCAGATCTCACCAGCGACCAGTGAACAGCCCCCAGCCAGCAGCGACGTGCAAGCGACGCTGCGCTTGCACGGAGCCGCCGTCTGGAAGCTGCGGAGACTGGTAACTAAGGTAAACATCGGGTATGGTTACCCGATGTTTACATTAGTTACCAGTGTGAGCAGGGAGCAGGGAGCCGCGCACACTGAGCGCTGGCTCCTTGCTCTCCTAGCTACAGTACACATCGGGTTAATTAACCCGATGTGTAATGCAGCTACATGTGCAGAGAGCAGGGAGCCGCGCACACTGAGCGCTGGCTCCTTGCTCTCCTAGCTGCTGTACACATCGGGTTAATTAACCCGATGTGTACAGCAGCTACATGTGCAGAGAGCCGGAGCCGGCAGCACAGGCAGCGTGAGAGCTGCAGAGGCTGGTAACTAAGGTAAATATCGGGTAACCACCTTGGTTACCCGATGTTTATCTTGGATACAGCTTACCTCAGCTGTCAGACGCCGGCTCCTGCTCCCTGCTCGCTTCATTTGTCGCTCTCTTGCTGTCACACACAGCGATCTGTGTGTCACAGCAGGAGAGCGGCTTTGAAGAAAACGAACCAGGGCTGTGTGTAACGAGCAGCGATCTCGCAGCAGGGGCCAGATCGCTGCTCAGTGTCACACACAGCGAGATCGCTAATGAGGTCACTGCTGCGTCACAAAAAGCGTGACTCAGCAGCGATCTCGGCAGCGATCTCGCTGTGTGTGAAGCACCCCTTACACCTCCATGGCCATCTCCTGTGATATGGAGATTAGATGATGTGGGAACAATGGACACAGGATGACTCCCTGCCGTGACCCTGTGGTAGGGGCTGCTATCTAATTAGCAAGCTTGGAAGTATCCAGACAGAACGACTCCAGGAAAATATGGTTCATATCTCGCAAGCCATATTTCCGATAAATATGGCAACCATAAAAATGGTGTCTCTGCATGCGGACGATGCTGGCACACCTTTTTTATGGGAGTAGGACATTGGGAAGTACCCCAGGCGTGATATCAGCCAATGGGGAACTAGTAGACAAGTCATGAGTCCTCTCGTTCTGTAGCTAAATTCATAACTGTCACAATGAGAGCGTTGGCGTCCGCCTACGACGCTCCCAGGCAAAGTTATGGCCCATATTCCATGTTGTGGATATTGTCCATAACTCCAGCCAGGGGTGGAGCAGTGCTCCCTCTGAGGTCACTAAGGTAGGAGGGGACCTGGATTTGCCCAGGTTGATAACCCTACTTCGGCCATTTTCCAGTGTTCTTTCGCTGGGGGTCACGTGTAGGAAACATCTGTGGGAAGGATCCTAGAAACCTGGTCTACAGCGCCCCCCTGTGGCCAGACGCACAAGGTAACTGCTGGAACTGTGTATGCCTGTTTGTAAACCATGCTTTATCTGTAACTGTACTCTGACATATGTATATTCTGTAGATTCCCTATTGTATATATTGTAGTTTCTAGTGTGCTTTAGGCTGATTAAATTATATAATTAATCTTGGGCTGTTCTGTTATCTCGATCTTGAATCCCACGTCTGTGTGTTCGGCTAATAGTTACCGTGAAGCGGTTGGTGGCAGCGAGTTGTGCCAAGGATTATTGTGGGGAGGCCAGTGAGATTCGGGGAGGTTTTATATATTCCGCCCGCGGAGGTCGGGGGAATATATACCCTACTCTCACCGGGGACCCTTCAATAATCGGCATAAGTAGTATAGCGGCCTCCTTGCTTATTGTCGGGCAATTCCATAATTGGCCTGACTATAAGAGGGGCGCTAGAGAGCGCGTCACGTGCTTTGTCTGTCGGTCGGGAGGTATAAAGGAGGGGTGACCCCCACTTGTTACCCCCCGATTGTGACGTACTGGTAGCCAGCGCGGGGGATTTCTGAGTGACCCCCCCGGTGGTTCGTGACAGAGACTATCTCAGGATTTCATTCTGGTGGTGTATACTGGTCAGTGGGTTACACTGGATTCTAACCACTTTGGTGCAAGGTTAAAAAAAAAAATAAAAAATTACACATGCATAGGCCAACATCCAGTCCTACAACTCTCTGATCTGTCAGTGCCATGCCGAGATGTACATTTGTAATGGATGGTATTTGATTTTTCTAAACACAGTGGTTCATGTTTTATCTATGTTTCTTACATATTTTGGGGGAAACTAAAAGTGATTTTAAATTATTTAATAAAACACCAGCTTTTCATTCCCATTATTTCTGCTACCATATTAATACACAAATTATTCACTCAGCTAAACTTTTCCTTCTTCTGTTGCTGCTACAATGACCAGGAGCACCCTCTTAGGCTATGTGCACACAGTGCGTTTTTCGCGGCGTTTTTCGGGTGCGTTTTTGGCCTCAAAACTGCATGACTTTGCTCCCTCAGCAAAGTCTATGAGCTTTCATTTTTGCTGTCCGCACACAACTTTTTTTTTAAGCTGCGTTTTTGAGCTTAAAAAAAAAATTGACATGTCAATTCTTTCCTGCGTTTTTCTGCGTTTTCCCCCCATGCAATGCATTGGAAAAACGCAGAAAAATGCAGAGACCAAAAACGCACCAAATCGCCGTAAAAACGCATGCGTTTTTTGCCACTTTTTTTGCCGCAGGTGCGTTTTTTGTGCGTTTTTATCGGCCAAAAATGCAGCGTCAAGAAAACGCAGCGTGCGCACATAGCCTTAGGGTAAGTTCACACAGTGCGTTTTTCGCGGCGTTTTTGCGCGTTTTTCAGGTGCGTTTTTGGCCTCAAAACTGCATGACTTTGCTCCCCCAGCAAAGTCTATGAGTTTTCATTTTTGCTGTCCGCACACAACTTTTTTTTTAAGCTGCGTTTTTGAGCTTAAAAAAAAAATGGACATGTCAATTCTTTCCTGCGTTTTTCTGCGTTTTCCCCCCATGCAATGCATTGGTAAAACGCAGAAAAACGCAAAGATCAAAAACGCAGCAAAACGCAGCCAAAAACGCACCAAATTGCGGTAAAAACGCATGCGTTTTTTGCCGCGGGTGCGTTTTTAGCGGCCAAAAGCGCACAAAAACGCAGAATCAAAAAAACGCAGCGTGTGCACATAGCCTTACAATTCAATCCGTGAAAAGATGTTTCTGCTGAAAATTCAAAGGAATTCTTTGTTAAGGCGTTTAGAAGAAGTGGTAAATCCCATACTGGAAACAATGAGTTCAAGAGCAGTCTTGATTGAACAATTGTAGTGGTAAAAAAAATAAGAAAAACAATCTTCACTTTGATTCTACGAGGACTCTCAGGAGCCAAGTATGAGCCTTTGTTGAAGACTACTTTGAGATATCACTATACTGGTGAGTCATAGATATCTTAATCTAAAACCACTATAAAAAGGCCCTATCAGATTTTTACAGAAGATGAATAGAGTGGAAAAGTCCCACAAAACATCCAGGATAGAATTAGGAAATGTACTATACTACATCTGTCGCTTCTCCACCAGATTTTGGTGGCACGAACCTTTTACCTTCTGAATGGTTTAAAAAGGTTCTACCTTAGTCCGCGCTCACATAAGCAGTATTTTGCCGGAAAGCCGGATCCGGCACAAATTGCGTTTCAGCTCCATTCATTTCCTATGGAATCGCGGCAAGATGCGGTCGCGTGCGACGCACGCGACCGCATGTGACCACACCTTGCCGTGAGTCTATTGTAAATGAATGGAACTGAAACACATTTGTGCCAGATCCGGCTTTCCGGCAAAATAAAGCTGAAGTGAGCGGCACCTTAAGGGTATAAGCAAGGTCATCCAAAGTATAAAAAACAGCATATACATATAAAAAAATCCTTAAGAGAGAGAAATTACTCATACAATATTTATTAAGCTATCTAGGTTGTGGAGCTGACAAACAACTGCCGCATATCTCTGGTTTTCCGCCTTCCTCCAAACCTTATAAATATCTTTGGATTGATGGTGTGGGAGGTCGATCCACAATAATTAAATCACCGATTCTACTAATCAATAGGAGAATAAACTACCCAAGGTTTAAGGTTTGGTTTGTCCTAATAAGCAAGTTAACCCAATGGAGATGGTGTGCTTACAGAATACCTCTGGTATAACACCATTATTGCTCAAGGCAGAGAGGCAAAAATGACCTGACAAGTTATTGTCACCGTACCGTCAAATACTGAGAAGGGTCACTTAGTTCTCAAGGAGATTAAGTTATTGGTGGATTTTATTACATTAATTTAAAGAGGCTATCTCCTCCTGAGACCATCCCTTCTTTAATACTGTATTCAACCATTTAAAATAAAATAAAAAGCCATATACTCACCTGCTGTACCGGTGCTGTTTCAGCAATGTGGTCGCTGGTTCTGCCAGTGTATATGTGACATTGTTATGTAACGTGAGTGCTGCAGCCAATGCCACGTATATGCCAGCAGACACGACATAGGACTTAAGACAGGTTTTCCTGTACTGCACAATCACTTTAAGGTCTCCCTTAAATTTTATATAAAGATCAGCTGAACCTATTGATTTTGATGGGACAGGTCAACTATTTAACAAGTATGGAGTTCTCCCAACTGTCCCCTGATAGATGATTTAGGGGGAAAGAAGGATCTAGCTGCTCTATTTTCAACAGCCAATACTTTTCTGAGCTGGGAGTTAAGTCACAACCATAGGTGTCCAGCAGAAGCTTTCTAAAAGAGAAGAACAATGGGAAAAACCAAGTGGTCCTATGTGTAGGAGGAGTTGGGAGAAAAAGCTGTTGGCCAAACCTAAGTATTGGAACCTTTAGGCTATGTGCGCACAGTGCGTTTTTCGCGGCGTTTTTTGGGTGCGTTTTTGGCCTCAAAACTGCAGGACTTTGCTTCCCCAGCAAAGTCTATGAGTTTTCATTTTTGCTGTCCGCACACATCTGTTTTTTTTACCTGCGTTTTTGAGTTAAAAAAAAAAATGGACATGTCAGTTCTTTCCTGCGTTTTTCTGCGTTTTCCCCCCATGCAATGCATTGGAAAAACGCAGCAAAACGCAGAGATCAAAAACGCAGCAAAACGCAGCCAAAAACGCACCAAATCGCGGCAAAAACGCATGCGTTTTTTTATGCGTTTTTTCGACGCAGGTGCGTTTTTGTGCGTTTTTAGCGGTCAAAAACGCACAAAAACGCAGCGTCAAAAAGACGCAGTGTGCGAACCTAGCCTTACACCGAACCAAATGATGGCCAAAAATCTGTAAGAATTTCATCAACACAAATAATGCATGACACAAAGAACTATTTCTTAAAACATTCTGGTGCATCCGTCTCATTAGTGTATGGCATTGTTGGCCTTTCCCGAGCTGTAGTGGCCATAGTGGCCAGATGATACTTTGGTACTTAGCAAAAAAAAAGTGGGGTTTAAAATGTAACTTTGATTCGTGCAGTCAGATTTTTCTCACGCACCCCTACACTTGTATGGGTGCAAGTGACACGGCTCTCGCTGACAATCGCAGCATGGATGAGAAAAAAGCTGACCATCTGCTCTCCCTCAATGAATAACATTGGTCAGAATGCAATGCAAGATTTTCTCGCATTGCGCTTGTCTGATTCATACGCTCGTGTGAGAGTACCCTTACTGTCAATATATGAGTGGACGTAACCATAGATACCAAAGCTAAAAAGCCATGCACAAAAGGTAAGGACAGAGCTATATCAGGAGTAGAGATGACTGTACCCGAGGTTCGGTGTTCGTACCAAACACAGACTTTACAAAAAAAGAAAAGTTCAAGTTCAGAGTTCGGGTGCTTTATGTATGCTGACCACTCACGCGAGCATTTCTATGCTTGGGTACCCTCGGTGCTCGGCCCGGTGCGAGTCGCTTGCAGTGTTTGATCGGCTTACACTGGGGATAACAACAGCGTGATCGGATGTAGTGTGCACCAAAAAAAATCCAATGGAAAAACCCCCACCAACGGAAGTGATCTATTTATCATTTGCCGCATGTGGACGGAGACTCAAACTGGGGTTCAGGTCAAGTTCGGGGCCCAAACCAGACTTTATCAAAAGTCCTGCTAAACCCACAGAACCAGAACTTCCACGGGTCCACTCATCTCTACTCAGGAGAACTATACTACATTTCTAATTAGAGGTATTTGCTAATATTTTTATGATGACACCTACTACATAGTGGGATAGGATCTTGAGGATGAGAATAACTAGGGGTTACCTTTTTAATTGAAATAGTAAAGGTTACATTTTAAACCCCATTTTTTTTGCTAAGCATCATTGATCTAGGTAGTGGGTCTCTACCATTTACTAATTTTGGTATTTATTTGTCAGATGATACTTCTTTTGACAAAACAGTCGATCGCCTGGGATCTCAATGACTGGATTTGTGGTCATCACCTGTCTTTATGGAGCAGGTTATCTCATGATACAACTCCTTATCTTCTGAAAGCAGAATACCTTCAAGAGCCAAGAATAAAGGCAACTTGCTAAGTAAATCTACAAATGGTCTATAAACTGTCGTAAAAAGTTATAGCTTCTAAGAAAGTGTTTGTTTTTTTTCCTGTGAACCTTGTGCCCTTGAGTCTCTCAATATGTGATGTTATCATTCAGGTCTATAAAGTTGTGCATCTGTACTCTTCCTTTTGAAAACCTTTGATCCAGAAAGGTACTTTGGCCTTTATACATAAAAATAAAGGACCACATTTTTTAATAGGTTTTTGCCATTTTTTTTAATAAACTGAGCCCAAAAAACGTAATGGAGTCAGCAATTTGTACACAAACATTTGAGACTTAGGGGAGGCTGAATACAGATGTGCGTCACATTTTTCGGATTTAGATTTTTCAAAATATTTAGAAAACTATGTATCATTTGGTTACACTTTACAAACACAGAAGGGAAAAAAGTATTGTCAGCCACCAATGGTGCAAGTTCTCCCACGTAAAAAGATGAGAGGCCTGTAATTGACATCATAGGTAGACCACCACTATGAGAGACAAAATGACAAAACAAATCCAGAAAATCACCTTGTCTGATTTGGCAAGATTTTTTTTGAAAAACTATGGTGGAAAATAAGTATTTGGTCAATAAAATTGTTATATATCCTTTGTTGGCAATGACAGAGCTCAAATGTTTTCTGTAAGTCTTCACAAGGTTGGCACACACTGTTGGTGGTATGTTGGCCCATTCCTCCATGCTGATCTCCTCTACAGCAGTGATGTTTTGGGCCTGTCGATGGGCAACACGGACTTTCATCTCCTTCCAAATGTTTTCAATGGGATTGAGAACTGGAGACTGGCTAGGGCACTCCAGGACCTTTATATGCTTCTTATGAAGCCACTCCTTCGTTGCCCTGGTGGTGTGCTTGGGATCATTATCATGCTGAAAGACCCAGCCACGTTTCATCTTCAATGCCCTTGCTGATGGAAGGAAGTTTGCACTCAAAATCTCACGATACAAAACCCCATTCATCTTTTCATGTGCATGGATCAGTCGTACTAGTCCTTTTGCAGAGAAACAGCCCCAAAGCATGATGTTGCCTCCCCCATGCTTCACAGTAGGTATGGTGTTTTTTGGATGCAATTCAGCATTCTGTCTCCTCCAAACACGACGAGTTGTGTTTCTACCAAACAGTTCTACTTTGGTATGATCAGACCATATGACATTCTCCCAATGCTTTTCTGGATAACCAAATGCTCTCTAACAAACTTCAGATGGGCCCGGACATGTACTGGCTTAAGCAGGGGAACACGTCTGGCACTGCAGGATCTGAGTCCCTGGCGGCGTAGTATGTTACTGATGGTAGCTTTTGTTACAGTGGTCCCAGCTCTATGCAGGCCATTCAGTAGGTCCCCCGTGGAGTTCTGGGATTTTTGCTCACCGTTCTTGTGATCATTTTGACCCCACGGGGTGAGATCTTGCATGGAGCCCCAAATTGAGGGAGATTATTGGTGGTCTTGTATGTCTTATTATTGCTCCCACAGTTGATTTCATCACACCAAGCTTCTTGTCTATTGCAGATTCCGTCTTCTTAGCCTGGTGCAGGGCTACAATTTTGTTTCTGGTGTCCTTCGACAGCTCTTTGGTCTTCACCATAGTGGAGTTTGGAGTGTGACTGCTTGAGGTTGTGGACAGATGTCTTTTATACTGATAACAAGTTCAAACAGGTGCCATTACTTCAGGTAATGAGTGGAGGACAGAGGAGCCTCTTAAAGAAGAAGTTAAAGGTCTGTGAGAGCCAGAAATATTGCATATTTTTAGGTGACTAAATACTTATTTTCCACCATAATTTGCAAAAAAATTCTTGTCAAATCAGACAAGGTGATTTTCTGTATTTGTTTTCTCATTTTGTCTCTCATAGTTGTGGTCTACCTATGATGTCAATTACAGCGAAATCTCATCTTATTAAGTGGGAGAACTTGCACAATTGGTGGCTGACTAAATACTTTTTTCCCCACTGTATTTGCTAGTTTATGTTGGTATATCACATAAAATCCCAATATAATACATTTAGGTTAAAGGGAGTAACGTGAAAAAATGTGTAAAAGTTCACAGATTATGAACACTTTGTATAGGTACTGTTCACACTATTGAAATTGCAGTTTTTGGAAAATGTGATCATGATTGTGTAGATGCTAGACTGTATGGGCTGCTTCCAGGGATGACGTCCCTTTGTCATGTGATAGGGGCGTGTTCGAAATACTATCACATGACAAAGGGACGTCATCCCTGGAAGCAGCCCATACAGTCTAGCATCTACACTGAGCTCAGTGTGAATGCTGGAGAGGTTTGCGCGCTCAAGAGATTATGGCCGGGTACTTGCTGATAACAGTCACAGTCCCGCCCATAATCACTTGCCTGCGCACACGTCACCAGCGGTCACACTGCTCAGTCCTGTGAGACTGGCACTGGGCATGCGCGGGGATGGCTGGAGCAGTGGGCGGTGCATCAGATATGGAAAGGAGCGATGGGGGCGGCATACAGGACCAGGGGGCAGAATAACGGACGGCAGAGAGCCCGCCCCCGTGACGGATTTACAGAAGCTGCATACAAAAAGGTAGAACTTTATAAAGGCTTTATTTTGGTCTCACATGGGGCACAATAATAACAGGGACCTTCCTAGAATGCAGCCCAGGAGCTGCAGAGGGGGAATCTTTTAGCTTTTGGGCGAAATTTCTGATGACAGGTTCCCTTTAACTGTGTTTTGGTGCATTTTTGAGGTCACAAAGATACACCCAAATGCATGCACCTCCCAGCAAAGTCTGTGAGATTTATATTTTGTTGGCAAGATGCAGCATGTCAATTCTTTTTGCGTTTTGTCCCTGCGTTTCGGAGGACTGGCAGATCAATTCCCTGCTGACTCGGGGTCGGCGATAGATTGATCCCTGGTATTTGAGTAGATGCCTGTCACCATATAAACTTTATGGGGACCAGAATCCGGCGCAAAGTAGTAGGAGCAAGCACTTTTTACTTACCGAATCCGGCACAAAGTGGTAGGAGCAAGCACTTCATACTTACCGAATCATACTTATGCGGCTATCACACTGCTCCCGGTTATTCACTTCCCGGCCTGCTCATTACCTTCATTGAATATGCACTGCTTGCCCCTGCCCACTGGTGTCTGTGATTGGTTGCAGTCAGACACGCCCCCACCCTGAATGACAGTGTGTCTGACTGCCACCAATCACAGACACCAGTGGGTGGGTCTATGTCGTAAAGTAAAATAAATACATAAAAAAAAAAAAAATGCGAAGGCTCCCACATATTATGATATCCAGCACAGATAAAGCCCTACAGCTGGGGGCTGGTATGCTCAGGCTGGGAATACCCAAGTTATTGGGCGCCCCCAGCCTAAAAGTATCAGCCAGCAGCTGCCTGGAATTGCCGCATTCATTAGATGCCACAGTCTTGGCACTTTACCCGGCACTTCCCGATTGCCCTGGTGCGGTGGCAATCGGGGTAATATGGAGTTAATGGCAGCCCACAGCTATAAGCTGTTATATCTATCTATTCTAGCTATCCATCAATTATCCTATCCCATCATATTTTGTTTCTCCTTCTAAACACACATTAACAAAAATGTGGCAAAACATCATGTGTTTTTGGGCCACGAGCTGTGTTTTCTGTGACCACAGGAAAAAGATGAACTCAGAAAAAAAGATGCAGTGTGCGAATATAGCGAATAAAAGTGTCCAATCTTGTAATTTTTTGACTCATGTAACGTTCAATATCAATTCCATAAAAAATAAATAAATTCCATAACCACTTAACAGTGCGCTGATGGCGCGCCATCCATGGAAATCTGCTGTGTGTACTGCTGCTACCAGAAATATTACTTTTCATTAAAACCATTTGGGACGGATTTTCAATAGTCATCTCACATCATCCCCCTTACAAAAGGTTCTATAATGTCCAGCCACATTATATTCTTCAACAATTTCAGGTTGGCTTCTCACATGGTTTTTAAGCAGCTAAAAAGCCTTCACACAATTGTTTACACCTGTCTTCTAAGTGTGAAACTGACAACTTTTCTTGCACTTCACGATAAGAGAAACAATCACTCAGAAGTGATAAGGCAAATATAAAACGTGTAAAATGCGAAGGTTTATAGCAAAAATGTTACACTCCCTGAAAGAATAAAGTACCATGTGCCAGTGATATGGAAAATAAAAGGCACATGTCCCAATAATTTCATGGGCACTAAACCTATAAATGAAGAATAGAAACCCATTTGGAGTCCATGTCTTTAGTTGGCATTTGAGTGTCGGGGCTTTAGGCTCCCACATACACTGACAAGCAAAAGGGTAACAATGTTTTGAGCTTTTGCATTTTGGTCTCCATATCTCACCATCCACTACTGCTTTAAGCGTGAGACTACCTTCATTTTATAGGCAACCATCTTGGTATCTCATACATAAATATGACTTGCAGCTATTTAGCATATGATTAGTTATGCAGATTCTCGTCATGTCACTGCATTGTTACTGTTTTGCTCCTAAAAATCTAAATTTATATTTTTACTAGCTGTAGTACTCGGCATTGCCCGGGATAGTAACTGTTTTTCTGTCTCTCTCCCAGTCTCCCTGTCTCTGTCTGCCTGTCTCTCTGTCTCTGGTAGCCTGTCTGTTTGTCTATGTCTGCCTGTCTCTCTCGGTCTTTGTCTGTTTCTTTCTGTCTGTCTCTGTCAGTCTGTCTCCTGCCTCTCTCTGTGTCTGTCTCTTTCTGTGTCTGTCTCTGAGTCTGTCTGTCTCTCTGTCTGTCTCTGTCTCTCTCTATCCATCTCGCCACTAAAATCATATTACTTCACACATAAGCTTCTTACACTAAGATTGTCCTTCATTGCCTATAGCAACCAATCAGAGTTCCTAATAATGACCTGTAGCTGCCAGCTCCATTGACTTTAATGTGAGCAAGTTTTTGGGAGAATAACTGTAAAGGCTAAATTTTCCACTGAAAACATAGTCTATGACGTTCCCGAAGTCAAATTAGGTGTCTGCAAAATTTTGTGATTATAAATGCGACGGTGCAGATTCCTTAAGCGGACATAAACACACACACACACACACACACACACACACAGACACACACACACACACACACACACATACATACACATACATACACTCAGCTTTATATATTAGATTAGTATTTTGTAAATCTACCTTTGGCTTTCAACACTACCTGAATCCTCCTAGGTATGCTCTCGATCATATTCAATCATGTCTCAACCAAAATCGGATCCCCAGTCTCTTCTACACGTTCCCAATGTTGGTGCATACTGCTACACACACTTGGGTATGTATACAGCTATTTCTTCAACTGTAGTCTTTTATTACATATTATCCTCTCTTATGTACAGCACTATGTTATGTATAGCGCTGTACATAAGAGAAAAATATTGTGAGGAGCGCACGTCGCTGTCGCCTTGAATCTGTGTGTTAAACACGTGACCTATCGCATAATCTCTCAAGGAATTCATGTAACATGTCGGGTGATGGGGGTCCCACGTCTTCTAAACTGCCTGGGACCCTGGCTACTCTTAATCCACTTCTGCTTAAAGGAAATCTGTCAACAGGTTCTTGATACCTCATCAGAGAGCAGCATGATGTAGAGACAGAGACCCTGATTCCGTCGATGTGTCACTTAATGGGTTTCTTGCTGTGATTTTGATAAAACTATTGTTTATATGCTGCAGATTGACCAGTTCTTCTAATGCCATCTCAGTATAACCCCGCCCACACCACTGATTGGCAGATTTCTGTGTACACTGTACATAGGCAGAAATCTGCCAATCATAGATGGAGGGCATCGTTATACAGAGCTCATGAGTATGGAGCACTACAATGACAGTGTAGCGCCCCTGAGCTACTCAGGGCACTACTAGGAACTGCATCCTCAAGGGGATGCAGGGCCTACCCCCTGGGACCTGGAACACCAGTGCCAGCAACACCAACACACACCAAAATCCTAGTTACCACTCCACACCAGGGGTAATTGGTTAGTCAGAGACAAGGGGATGGCCACCTAGAGGGCAGAGCCAGACCAGAACACTAGACAGCCTGGTGGGAGGGGACAGCAGTGAAGTCAGTAGTAGTGAAAGTGGAAAGACGTGCCTAGAGCTGGGTCGTGTAATGGTGACCCGGGGCACAGGAGATTGGCGCCAGGGCAGGTACACCCGAGTACCGCTGGAACCAGAGCACGCATGGGGCACAGGGCCCTAGGTCAGGTGACAGTTTCATACAGCCTGGCAAATACCTGCACAGTCAGGGGACCTTCATGGACCTCACTGACCCACAGATCCGGGGGCATCAGCAGTAAAGCAAGGATCAGGGTTCGGTACACAGACCAGCCCTACACGGTGCACACTGCCCGCCTTGGCCTAATATTAAAACAGCAGGAACAGCATAGCTCGGTTCACTACACAGTAGCCGATGCTAAAAACTGCAGCTTGGCTCCATCGGCATTTACATCTGTATCATAGAAGGCAGCTTGCAGCAGCAGAAACCTCCCCTACTGCTTTGGGTGTAATGGTGGCTACATAAGACAAGCCTCTTTCTCCCTATGCTTTTTTATTTCCCCATTTCCTTTTCGATATCTACATATTTCATCCAGACTGTTTATATTAACTAAGATATAGTTAAAGTATAGCGCCCCTTTAAGCAATTCCTCCCCTAATATACTTATGCAAGAACATAAAATAACCATTAATACAAAACGTAAAAGGAAGACGCCAATTTGTTTTAGTACTTGGTTCATATACAAAGACAATAGCTATAAATCTAAGCCAATGAATCGATATGGGACTACAATTACAGCAATCTCTGCCAACAGAAGGACGGCCATTCACCGCCGGTGGATAGAGATAGACATCAGACTGGAAAACTTTGCGCACTGGATTCAGTGTTTACACCAACATTTTTTTATTTTATTAATCACAGATTTTAAAGTTGGAAGAACAAAAAAAAAGCTTATAAAGAACAGATAAAGATTTCCACAGATAAAGCTTTAGTAACCCTCTCGGCCGTGATAGATTTGCAGGACATAAATCTCGCCCCTCGTCGGTGCACACAATATACGTCCAGAGGATGCGAGCTGTTGGCAGATCCTCTCTAGTGACCACAGAATAGACCAGTGACCCATAAAGACACATCAATACTTTTCTCACTTTAGCTGCCAATTCTGGGCTCTATAAAATCCGCCATGCTGGCTCCCCCATTAGCGTCATGTATCTGCTGCCATTGAAGAGGAAAGATTTGGTTGAATTAGTGACATTTCAGTACATACGTTGTAAAATGCTTCCTAGAACAGAAAGAATCACAGTAGCCTTCATTTCAATCAAAGGATTGTTTCATGATGGACAACCCCTTTAAGGCTGCTTTCACACTACGTTTTTTTAACATGCGTCATGAACGTTTTTTTGCTATAAAAGGGGATCCTGCTTTTAGAGCAAAAAAACACATGCAAACGCATGTGTTATTTTGCAGTATCCTGTCACTTTAAGTTTATGGGCGGGCATTGGAGTCATGTGATCGGGAGTGAGGGGAACTGAACGTGACAGACTGGGAGCCGGCTTCTGACAGCTGCGGAGGCTCGTAACCAAGGTAAACATCGGGTAACTTGCTTGGATACCCAATATTTACGTTGGTTACGAGCATCCGCAGCTGCTAGGAGCCGGCCTCCCCGCACACATAACTAACGTAAACAACGGGTAACTAAGAGAAGCGCTTTGCTTGGTTACCCGATATTTATCTTGGTTACGAGTGTCCGCAGCTCTCAGGCAGGGGAGAGAGAGGAGAGAAGGAGAGGGAGGGGAGAGAGGGAGGAGAGAGAGAGGGAGGGGAGAGAGACAGAGAGGGAGGGGGAGAGAGACAGAGAGGGAGGGGAGAGAGAGACAGAGAGGGAGGTGGAGAGAGACAGAGAGGGAGGGGAGAGAGAGACAGAGAGGGAGGGGGAGAGAGACAGAGAGGGAGGGGAGAGAGAGACAGAGAGGGAGGTGGAGAGAGGGAGGGGAGAGAGAGACAGAGACGGAGGGGAGAGAGACAGAGAGGGAGGTGGAGAGAGGGGGGAGAGAGAGAAAGACAGAGAGGGAGGTGGAGAGAGGGAGGGGAGAGAGACAGAGAGGGAGGGGGAGAGAGACAGAGAGGGAGGGGAGAGAGAGACAGAGAGGGAGGTGGAGAGAGACAGAGAGGGAGGTGGAGAGAGACAGAGAGGGAGGGGAGAGAGAGACAGAGAGGGAGGGGGAGAGAGACAGAGAGGGAGGGGAGAGAGAGACAGAGAGGGAGGGGGAGAGAGACAGAGAGGGAGGGGAGAGAGAGACAGAGAGGGAGGTGGAGAGAGACAGAGAGGGAGGGGAGAGAGAGACAGAGAGGGAGGTGGTGAGAGACAGAGAGGGAGGGGAGAGAGACAGAGAGGGAGGGGGAGAGAGACAGAGAGGGAGGGGAGAGAGAGACAGAGAGGGAGGGGAGAGAGAGACAGAGAGGGAGGGGAGAGAGGGTGGGGAGAGAGAGACAGAGACGGAGGGGAGAGAGACAGAGAGGGAGGTGGAGAGAGGGGGGGAGAGAGAGAAAGACAGAGAGGGAGGGGGAGAGAGACAGAGAGGGAGGGGAGAGAGAGACAGAGAGGGAGGGGAGAGAGAGACAGAGAGGGAGGTGGAGAGAGGGAGGGGAGAGAGAGACAGAGACGGAGGGGAGAGAGACAGAGAGGGAGGTGGAGAGAGGGGGGGAGAGAGAGAAAGACAGAGAGGGAGGTGGAGAGAGGGAGGGGAGAGAGACAGAGAGGGAGGGGGAGAGAGAGACAGAGAGGGAGGTGGAGAGAGACAGAGAGGAAGGGGAGAGAAAGACAGAGAGGGAGGTGGAGAGAGGGGGGAGAGAGAGAGAGACAGAGAGGGAGGTGGAGAGAGGGAGGGGAGAGAGAGACAGAGAGGGAGGGGAGAGAGACAGAGAGGGAGGTGGAGAGAGGGAGGGGAGAGAGAGACAGAGAGGGAGGGGAGAGAGACAGAGAGGGAGGTGGAGGGGGGGGGAGAGAGAAAGACAGAGAGGGAGGGGAAAGAGAGACAGAGAGGGAGGGGAGAGAGACAGAGAGGAAGGGGGAGAGAGAGAGACTGATCACCCGAGGCTGGTTTCTGGCCATGCTCAGTAGAGCAAGCAGGATCCTGTCTATCAGCATGCCAGCGTTCACATGCGTTTGCATGCAGTATAGTCAGGATCCAGCAATTTGCAGTATTTGGACGCAGCTCAAAAACGCTACAAGTAGCGTTTTTGAAAAATGTTAAAAAACTGCAAGTCGCTGGATCCTCTCTATAACGCACGCAAACGCATGTGAACGCATGTTGACGCGAGTCCATTGCAAATGCATTGAAATGAAAACGCATTTGCACTGGATCCGTTTTTGCGTTAAAAACGTTCAGGACGCATGTTAAAAAACGTAGCCTAAGATAAGAGCCAGGAAACCGCTCATTAGGGAAGTTGCTCATTTTCCCTGCAGTGGCCACTATAGGCGAAATGTAGAATTACAGCCAGCCATTCTCACACTATATGGACAGAATGGATCTACACATTTGGTTTAAATTCGATTTGAAAAGGAAAATAACAGGTTTTGTGTCCAACTGGGTAGGAGACATAGAGATATTATGGAGAAATGACTTACTGTTCTCTGGGAACAGACAGGGGTAAAAGTAAAGGCACATTGCTGCCCATACTAAGCACCAAGCAATGCTGTCACGATAGGTAAGAGGGAAGTACCAAGCAAACGGAGAAGGGAAACCCTGTGTCTAGGGAAGGAAAAGATGGTGACCCCTGACTAAGCCTACTGCTGGACCCTGGGGTCCCTCAACACCCTAGATAGGTTCCACACCTATGCACCAAGCCGGATACCTGGTATCCACAGAGGCATACAAGCCACCTGCATGCACTCAGGGCTTGAAAGAACTGAAGAATATCACCAGCACCAGTCCAAGGAAGGAAGGATGTATATAAGCACCAGGAGACCAAGATGATCAGCACCTGGGTAAAAGGCCCTAAATAGGGAACGGATAGGATGAGTTCTTAGTCAACCTCACTAAACACTACAGAAGACACAAGTAAGTCATACAGGGGGAAATGCATGAACTACTTATCCACAGATGACACTGGTAGACGTTCAGCAACGAAACCACAGAAGCATACAAGCCACCTGCTTGCACCTAGGGCTTGAATAAACAGAAGAATATCACCAGCACCAGTCCAAGGAAGGAAAGGGTATATAAGCACCAAGAGACCAAGATGCCCAGCAGCTGGGTGGAAGGTGAACTCCTACTGGGTCCAAAAGGGAGATGAATCCAGCAAAAAAACTACCTATACCAATGAATACTGACAGCAGGAACAATGGAAAGGCAGAAAGTATTTTGTGCAGCCAAACGCTGTGACCTTCTATGACCAGAAACCACATGACTGTCTGTCACCCTTGACACACCTGTGACAAATGCCCTGTCTACATGAGATGATGTGCTGCCAATGCCACCTACAAAACAAAGACTTGATCAGCTGACAAAAAAGTGTTTTGCCTAATGGTTTACATGCGCCAATCAACAGATGTGTGTTCTTATCAGGCCCTGTAAGGCTGTGTGCACACACTGCATTTCTGGCTTGTTTTTCTGCCAGAAGATGCAGATTTAGTGCAGAAAATGGGTGAGACTTCCATTTTTTTATGAAGCTGTGTGACAGGGTGCTACTCTTCTTTGTGCTGAGCTGACATCTTGAGGTGCATACATTGTTTTGGTTGCTATTCCTGCTAGTCAGATACAATAAAGGCATATTTTGTTGTTTATTTTCCATCAATTGCCCAACTATCTCTATACCTGGGGTGGGCAGTTAATTTTCCTGAGGGGCCACATAAGAGACCGTGACTGGTGTAGAGGCCAAACTAATTCTGCTCAATATAATATTACCATATTAATAATTATGTTATATTAATTATATCACTTATTATTTAACATAATTAAGTATTTTGCCCCCCTCTATATACAGCCTGAGCCTCCACATAACCTCTTACATACAGTGTGAGCCCACACAACCCCCTATATACAGTGTGAGCCCACACAACCCCCTATATACAGTGTGAGCCCACACAACCCCCTATATACAGTGTGAGCCCACACAACCCCCTATATACAGTGTGAGCCCACACAACCCCCTATATACAGTGAGAGCCCACACAACCCCCTATATACAGTGTGAGCCCACACAACCCCCTATATACAGTGTGAGCCCACACAACCCCCTATATACAGTGTGAGCCCAAACAACCCCCTATATACAGTGTGAGCCCACACAACCCCCTATATACAGTGTGAGCCCACACAACCCCCTATATACAGTGAGAGCCCACACAACCCCCTATATACAGTGTGAGTCCACACAACCCCCTATATACAGTGTGAGCCCACACAACCCCCTATATACAGTGTGAGCCCACACAACCCCCTATATACAGTGAGAGCCCACACAACCCCCTATATACAGTGTGAGCCCACACAACCACCTATATACAGTGTGAGCCCACACAACCCCCTATATACAGTGTGAGCCCACACAACCCCCTATATACAGTGTGAGCCCACACAACCCCCTATATACAGTGTGAGCCCACACAACCCCCTATATACAGTGAGAGCCCACACAACCCCCTATATACAGTGTGAGCCCACACAACCCCCTATATACAGTGTGAGCCCACACAACCCCCTATATACAGTGTGAGCCCACACAACCCCCTATATACAGTGTGAGCCCACACAAGCTCCTATATACAGTGTGAGCCCACACAACCCCCTATATACAGTGAGAGCCCACACAACCCCCTATATACAGTGTGAGCCCACACAACCCCCTATATACAGTGTGAGCCCACACAACCCCCTATATACAGTGTGAGCCCACACAACCCCCTATATACAGTGTGAGCCCACACAACCCCCTATATACAGTGTGAGCCCACACAGCACCCATGTGCAGTAGACCACACACAGCCCCCCTGTATACAGTATACCACACACAGTCCCCTATATACAGCCTGAGCCTCCACATAACCTCTTACATACAGTGTGAGCCCACACAGTGCTCATATACAGTAGTCCACATACAGGCCCCCCATATATCGTATGAGCCCATACACACACCCCTATATACAGTATAAGCCCAAACAGTTCCCCCATACAGAGTAGCCCACACTCATACCCCTCTGTATACAGCATGATCCCACACACAGCCCCCTATATACAATATGAGCCCACACACAGCCCCCTATAGACAGTATGAGCCACACACGGCCCCTTATATACAGTATGAGCCCACACACAGCCCCTTATATACAGTATGACCCACACACAGCCCCTTATATACAGTATGACACACACACAGCCCCCTTATATACAGTATGACACACACACAGCCCCCTTATATACAGTATGACCCACACACAGCCCCCTATATACAATATGAGCCCACACACAGCCCCCTATAGACAGTATGAGCCACACACGGCCCCTTATATACAGTATGCGATTACACAAAGCCTCCTATATACATGAGCCCATACACAGCCCCTTATATACAGTATGAGCCCACACACAGCCCCTTATATACAGTATGACCCACACACAGCCCCCTATAGACAGTATGAGCCACACACAGCCCCTTATATACAGTATGACCCACACACAGCCCCTTATATACAGTATGAGCTCACACACAGCCCCTTATATACAGTATGAGCTCACACACAGCCCCTTATATACATAATGACCCACACACGGCCCTCTCTATATACAGTATGTATGAGCCCACATACAGGCCCCCCTCCCCCACAGGGGCGGGCTGGGAGGCACGGGGCAATTGCCTCCTGGGCTGGTCTCCTAGCAGCACCTTAGGGCCTCTTTGGCGGCAGCCGGACTGTACCTTGAATCGCTCCTCTGTCCAGCAGCATCACGCTGATTAGTGGGTCAGAAGTAGCTGCTGTGTCATTCCTGCTGTCTGATTGGTGGAGCAGCCATCACTAGAGGTTGCAATTACTGCTTTCTGCTCTCTGATTGGTGGAGCAACAGTCACTAGAGATTGTAGTGTGGTGATCCACCAATCAGAGATCAGAAAGCAAACCAGGCTCATTACAGTGATTGTTGCTCCACCAATCAGAGAGCACAAAGCAGACACTGCATCCTCTAATGATTGCCTCCTGCTTTCTGATTGGTGGAGCAGCAGACCCGTACCTCTAGGGATTGCTGCTCCATCAATCAGAGAGCAGGAAGCAGACGCTGTAATCTTATTGCTGCTGCTCCACTAATAAGAGTGCAGTAAGCAGACTCTGCAACCTCTAGTGATTGCTGCTCCACCAGTCAGAGAACAGGAAGCAAACAGTGCTGCACCGCTGAGGAGGCTGCTGCTGCCCCAGTGTAAGAACCTTCCACAGTAATGGGAGTAGCATCATTCAACCCTGGAGGCCTATAAAAAGGTGTCTCTCTGCTTCTTATTTATTTGGGGGGGTAGACAGGGGTGAAACTCAGCTAGAGAGGAGCAGGTGGGCACATATCTGTGGTGGTCAGGCAGAAATAGGGTAATTATCAGTATGTTTCATTCTGTATGATGATATGCAGCCTCAGGTCTGTAACTGCAGTGTATGCTTGCGTATGAACGGGTACGTGGTGACGTATGGGTACGTGGTGACGTATGGGTACGTGGTGATGTGTGTGAGTGCATCAGTGTATATGGTGACGTGTGTACATGGTGACGTGTGTACATGGTGACGTGTGTGCGAGTGCATCCGTGTACGTGGTGATGTGTGTGAGTGCATTCGTGTACGTATTGATGTGTGTGCGTGCATCCGTGTGGTGACGTGTGTACGTGGTGATGTGTGTGAGTGTATCCGTGTACGTGGTGACGTGTGTACTTGGTGATGTGTGTGAGTGCATCCGTGTACGTGGTGATGTGTGTGAGTGTATCCGTGTACGTGGTGACGTGTGTACTTGGTGATGTGTGTGAGTGCATCCGTGTACGTGGTGATGTGTGTACGTGGTGATGTGTGTGAGTGCATCCGTGTATGTGGTGACATGTATGAGTGTGTACGTGGTGACGTGTGTACGTGATGATGTGTGTGAGTGCATCCGTGTACATGGTGACGTGTGTACGTGGTGATGTGTGTGAGTGCATCCGTGTGAGTGCATCCATGTACGTGGTGAAGTGTGTACTTGGTGACGTGTGTATGTGGTGATGTGTCTGAGTGCATCCGTGTACATGGTGATGTGTGAGTGCATCCGTGCACGTGGTGACGTGTGTAAGTGCATCCGTGTACATGGTGACGTCTGTACGTGGTGATGTGTGTGAGTGCATCCGTGTACGTGGTAACGTGTGTGAGTGCATCCGTGTATGTGGTGACGTGTGTACGTGGTGATGTCTGTGAGTGCATCCGTGTACATGGTGTCGTGTGTATGTGGTGATGTGTGTGAGTGATTCCGTGTACGCGGTGACATGTGTTGATGTGTACGTGGTGACGTGTGCATGTGGTGATGTGTGTGAATGCATCCGTGTACATGGTGACGTATGTACATGGTGATGTATGTGAGTGCATCCATATATGTGGTGGCGTGTGTGTGCACATCCGTGTACATGGTCACATCTGTGTACATAGCAACATGTGTGTGCACCTCCGTGTAAGTGGTGACGTGTGTGCCTCTGTGTACATGGTTACATCCGTGTAATTAGGGACATGTGTGTGTGCATCTATGTACGTGGCCACATGTGCATCCGTGTACGTGGTGGTGTGTGTGTGTGTGTTTGCATCCATGCATGTAGTAACGTGTGTATATCAGTGTACTTTGTGACGTGTGTGTGTGTCTCTATGTATATGGTGACGTGTGTTCATGGTTAGGTGTGTATGAGTGTGTACATGATGACATGGTTGTGTATTTACTTGGTGACGTGGTTGTGTGTAAAAGGGGTGACGTGATTGAATTTGTATGTAGTAACGTGTGTATGTGGTGATGTGTGTGTATGAATTTGTACGTGGTGACGTGTTTGTAGTTAATGTGTGTATGAGTGTATTTGTGTACATCCATGTGCATGGTGACGTGTGCATGAGTGTGTACCCATGGTGACTTGTATATGGGCGTCCGAAAACGTGTAAACATGATTAATGATTAGTGCGTCTGTGGTGACGTATGTATTTGTGCGCCCATGCACATGGTGACGTGTCTGTGCGCGTCATGTTTGGGGTGGCGTTTAGTTGACAATGCCTCCCTGACAATGTGCAGTAAGGCCTGATGTAGGCACCCCAGCTTCATCAGGACACTATGTATGCCCAGTGAGGTAGTGACGACACAGGACTCAGTCAGGCGTTACCGCCAACTCTGCAAAACCCACGCCTAGCTGTGTCCTACATCACTGATCTGCTCCCTGGGCCTACGCAGTGTGCTAAAGAAGCCAGGGTGCATAAGGCTACTTTCACACTTCATTTTTTTTGTATCAGTCACACTCTGCTTTGTGCAAATATTTCAAAAGACTGACCTGCACATCCTACAAGTGTGTATAGGTGCCAGCTGAAAAAACCTAGCAAATACAACATGGATACAGCCGCACACTAAATGCCATCAATGTATAAGGGAACTCTGGTACTGCATTACTGCTATATGAAAAAATGAGATTTTCTAGTCTAGCTGCCCAGGCATGGATGTTTTTAACCTAGATAGTGGCATTTTAGTTAGGGACCCGGAATATTGAGATTTACCTTGCCGTTTGGTTTCCGGGATTACATGCATTGGCCAATTTATAAACTAAAAATCTCATTTTTTCATATAGCAGTAATGCAGTACCAGAGTTCCCTTATACATTGATGGCATTTAGTGTGCGGCTGTATCCATTTTGTATACACTCTGCTTTGTGACTGTTGTGACTGATCCGTCGCAGATAGTGGGAAAACTGATGTGTCGCCTGATTCCATCATATGACGGATGACGACAGAATCCCGTTCCCATTGGCTTCCATTATAATTAACAATGGACGCCGACGGATCCGACGCTGTCCGTTTCTTCGACGCAAACAAACGCATTACCAGGATGCATACATAGTTAATAGATTGAAAAAAGACCTATGTCCGTCCATTTCAACCTTCCTCCACCAATTATACCTTTTGTCATTTATAACCAACAATGTTTTGTGCACTGAGGAAATCATCCAGCCCTTTTTTAAAAGCTGTTATAGTATCTGCCATTACTACCTCTTGTGGTAGGGCATTCCACAGTCTGACTGCTCTAACTGTAAAGAACCCTTTCCTATTTAGCTGTCGGAATCGCTTTTCTTCCACTCGCATTGAGTGCCCCCTGGTCCTTAGTACTGTCTTTGGAAGAAATAAGACATTTGCAAGTCCTTTATATTGACCACACATGTATTTATACATATAAATGAGATCTCCTCTGAGACGTCTCTTTTCTAAGCTAAACATATCTGACTTTTCCAACCTGTCATCATATGGGAGGCCTTCCATTCCTTGTAATAGTCTAGTTAGGGCGCTCTCACACATCCGGCTTTCCGCCGGTTTGCTGATTCCGGCGCATGCCAGTACAGTGTATTCAGTACAGTGACAGCGCTGTAACTTCCGGGTCACAAGCTCCGGTCACATGCTGTCATGTGACCGGAGCTTGTCGCGCTGCCACTGTACTGTATACACTGAACTGGTGTGCGCCGGAACCGGCAAACCAGCAAAAAGCCGGATGTGTGAGAGCGCCCTTACCTGCCTTTGAACTGACTCTAACTTCTAAATATTCTTTTTAAAATATGGAGCCTAAAACTGGATCCCGTATTCCAGATGTGGCCTTACAAGTGATTTATAGAGGGGTAACAATACGTTGGGATCACGGGATCTAATCTCTCTTTTTATACACCCTAGAATCTTGTTTGCTTTAGCAGCTGCTTCTTGACATTGAGTGCTGCTGCTCAGCTCAGCTTATTTGTAATGAGAATACCCAAGTCCTTCTCATGTTCTGTAGTCCCGAGTTTACTTCCATTTAATGTATACGCAGTTATAGGATTACTCCATCCTAGGTGCATTACTTTACATTCATCAACATTAAATCTCATTCGCTAAGTATCTGCCCATTCTGACATCTTATCCAGATCGTTTTGTAAATATTGTATTATCAAGGTCAGTTTTTAATATCCTACATAGTTTGGTGTCATCAGCAAAGACTGACACTTTATTATCAATCCCATCCACAAGGTCATTAATAAAGAGATTAAAAAGAATTGGTCCTAGCACAGATCCCTGCGGCACCCCACTGCTGACTATAACCCATTTAGAGAATGCACCATTTATGACTACTCTTTGTTTCCTATCTTTTAGCCAATTCCTTACCCAGTTGCATATTGTGTCCCCTAGTCCTTGCTTCTGGAGCTTTAGTATAAGGCTATTATGTGGTACAGTATCAAATGCCTTTGCAAAGTCCAAATAAATCACATCAGCTGCATTACCAATATCCAGGTTTGCACTTACCCCCTCATAGAACCCCAACAGGTTGGTTAGACACAATTTATCTTTCATGAATCCATGCTATTTGTCAGTTATTATGTTATTTTCTGCAATATATTTTTGCATGGCATCCCTAAAAATGCCCTCAAAAACTTTGCACACTACTGATGTCAGGCTTACTGGACGTTAATTACCTGTATCCACCCTCTTAAATATCGGTACCACATCAGCAATCCACCAATCCTGAGGCACCAACCCTGTTACAAGTGAGTCTAAAGCCAGCTTTACACGTTGCAATTTCGCATACGATATCGTATGCGATTTGCAATGCCCCCATCGTATGTGCGGCACGTTCAATTTGTTGAACGTGCCGCACAAACGATTAACCCCCGTCACACATACTTACCTTCCATACGACCTCGATGTGGGCGGTGAACGTCCACTTCCTGGAGTGGGAGGGACGTTTGGCGTCACATCGACGTCACGCGGCAGCCGGCCAATAGAAGCGGAGGGGCGGAGCTGAGCGGGACGTAAACATCCCGCCCACCTCCTTCCTTACGCATTACCGGCCAGGAGCCGCAGGACATAGGAAAGATCTGTTCATCGTTCCCGGGGTGTCACACACTGCGATGTGTGCTACCCCGGGTACGATGAACAATCTGACGTTCAATCCATGAGGAATGAACGACGTGCGTGCGATGAACGTTTTACCGTTCAATCGCAATCGCACGTACCTGACACACACTACAATGTACCTTACGATGCCGGATGTGCGTCACTTACGACGTGACCCCGCCGACGCATTGTAAGATATATTGTAGTGTGTAAAGCGGGTATAAGGGGCAGTTTGCACACTACGACATTGCAAGCCGATGCTGCAATGCCGAGCGCGATAGTCCCCGCCCCCGTCGCAGCTGCGATATCATGGTGATAGTTGCCGTAGCGAACATTATCGCTACGGCAGCTTCACATGCACTCACCTGACCTGCGACGTTGCTCTGGCCGGTGACCCGCCTCCTTATTAAGGGGGCGGGTCGAGCGGCGTCACTGCGACGTCACACGGCACGCGGCCAATAGGAGTGGAGGGGCGGAGATGAGCGGGATGTAAACATCCCGCCCACCTCCTTCCTTCCGCATAGCCGACTCGAGCCGAGGTGACGCAGGTAGGAGATGTTCCTCACTCCTGCGGCTTCACACACAGCGATGTGTGCTGCTGCAGGAGCGAGGCACAACATCCGACCGTCGCAACAGCGTAATTATGGAATTCGCCGACGCTACACCAATGATATCATTACGACGATTTTGCGCTCATTAATCGTATCATCTAGGATTTACACACTACGATGTCGAGAGCGATGCAGGAAGTGCGTCACTTTCGACATGACCCCACCGACATCGCACCTGCGATGTTGTAGTGTGCAAAGCCTGCCTAAGAAGAATGAGATACAGCGGTCTGTAAATTACTGAGCTCAATTCCCTCAATATTCATGGATGAATGCCATCTGGCCCAGGGATTTGTCAATGTTTAATTTACTCAGACGCAGGCGTACTTCTTCTTGTATTAAATTAATTATATTAGGTGTTGAAGTTTGATTTTTGACTTGTTGAATGATCCCTGAAACAGTCAGATCCTTGGTGAACACTCATGAGAAGTGCTTGTTTAATATCTCAGTCTTTTCTTTGTCCTCTATAATTAACTTGTCATTGTATTTTAAGGGACTGATATTATCCTTTGGTTTCCTTTTGGCATTAATGTATTTGGAAAATATTTGGGGATTTATTTTAAGGTCCTTGGTGATTTTTGGTTCAGTAGCTAATTTTGCTAGCTTGCTTTCTTTTTTACATTTCGCACTGATATCTTTATAGTTCTAATGCTATTTCTGTATTCTCAGCCTTAAAGATTTTAAACGCCTTTTGTTTTTGTTTTAGTATACTTTGTTCGGTTTTATTTATCCATAGTGGTTTCTTTTTATTGCAGGATTCTATTAGTAGATCATTAAACTTACCCCATACACCCATCTTTCCTGTGTATTACCGGGCTGCATACACCCGTTTTCACTGTGTATTGCCAGGCTGAATACACCCGTCTTCACTGTGCATTACCAGGATGCATACACCCGTCTTCACGGCATATTGTCAGGCTACATACACCCGTATGCAGTACGTATTACCGGGGTGCATACACACGTATGCACTGTGCATTACCGGGTGAATACACCCGAATGCACTGCGAATTACCAGGGTGCATACACCCGTATGCACTGCGTATTACCAAGGTGCATACACCCGTATACACCGCATATTACCAGGGTGCATACACCCGTATGCACTGCATATTACCAGGGTGCATACCCTCATCTTCACTGCGTATTACCAGTCTACAAACACCCGTCTTCACTGCATATTACCAGGCTGCATACACCGGGATGCACTGCATACTTCAAGGGTGGCAGAGATCTGGAAAGAGCCAGTGGTGATGTTACTCTTGTAAATCATGTCACTCACATCCATGATAACAATAGCGGGAAATGGGTGGCTCAGTGGTTAGCACTGCAGTCTTGCAGCATTGGGATCCTGGGTTCAAATCCCACCAAGAACAACATCTACAGGGATTTTTTATGTTCTCCCTGTGTTTGCTTGGGTTTCCTCCCACACACTAAAGACATACTGATAGGGACTCTAGATTGTGAGCCCCAATGGGGACAGTGTTGCCAATGTATGTAAAGCGCTGTGGAATTAATAACGCTATATAAATGATAAATATTATTATTATAAGATGTAGTCCGGGGGACAACACCTCCATGATGAGTCACCCATAGATTACTATGTTGCAACTGCAGTTTTGGAATTTATTTTAGGCATATATTAAAAAACATAGAACAAACTAAAAGTGGCTTGTTAGGAAGGCATCAAGACAATCTTAATATCATAATGTCACAGCAAATTTACTTAGTTACATAGTAAAAGAATCTACAACTTAAAGAGAATCTGACAGCTTTCCCATACCCTGGAAGAACTGCAGAAGGCAAAAAGCAGTCACCACATATTGATTTACGATACATCTTTATATATGTAATCGGCATACACACAATTTTATTGGGGGAAGGAGGGGCAATACATTCTGTATGTCTCGGGGCTTGAGCCCTTGATGTGTTCTGACCCTAGCAGCGCCTCTGGCTGGGATGCCGCAGAAAGTAGGTGTTGCTCAGAACGATGCTGCCGGTGTGTTAGGTGCTGTGTACATCACAGCTTCTGTATAGCATTTGCATCCGAAACTTTTTGCTGTGTACATGTTAAACAGAAACAAGGAGTTGTGATTCGAGCAGGGCCCGATGTTGTGAGCACACCAACATCTTGTATTTCTAGAATACATAATCCATGAAGAATATGACTGATCCATTATAATTAGAAATTGTTGGACTACCATGTTTCCCCGAAAAAAAGACACTGTCTTATATTATTTTTTTGTCCCGAAAATGTGCTAGGGCTTATTTCCGGGGAAACACGGGCTGGGGTAAGTTTACCCTCCAGAAAAAGCAGCCCTTTCCCTAGCCCTTAATCATACTTACCAGACCCCGGACATCTGCGTTGCTCTCAGGTACTCCTGCAATCCTTGGCAGTTGCTCCCAACGGTCCGCCCATACTTCCAGCCGGCACTCAAACATGCACATCAGATCACAAGCACACACACGTACATCAGATTATACACACATCAGATCGCACACACATTGTGCTCGCGTGCACATACACAAAGTCATCCGGTAATACAGAATTGCTTACGGCCGGCAGGGGGACCTGGGATGCAGTGCAGTGGAGCGCGCGGACCTGCGTGGAAGGCATTGAGGACCTGCGTGGAAGGCATTGAGGACCTGCGTGGAAGGCATTGAGGACCTGTGGTGGAACGCATTGAGGACCTGTAGTGGAACATATTGAGGACCTGCTGTGGAAAGCATCAATACGTTCCACCGCATGTCCTCCATGCTTTCCACCACAGGTCTTTGCGTTCCACTGAACTGAATCCCAGGTCCCCAGAGCAGTACAGTATCAGTGTGTGTGTGTGGGTTCCAACGCAGGTCTTCCCATTGGGGTCTGGTGAGTATGATTTTGGGAACTTTTTTATTTTCTCTTTTGGGGGTGTCTACTTTCGATAATGAAGTGTCCTACAATATTCGTTAACTTTTTTAGCTGCATGGGCACTTCAATATTGAACTACAACTAGGGCTTATGTTTAGGGTAGGGCCTATATTTAAGTCTTAGGGGCCCTTTGCACACTACGACATCGCAGGTGCGATGTCGGTGGGGTCAAATTGAAAGTGACGCACATCCGGCGTCGCTCTCGACATCGTAGTGTGTAAATCGTTTTAACTACGATTACCGAGCGCAAAAGCGTCGGTATCGTATGATCGATGTAGTGTCGGTCATTTTCATTATTTTGGCTGCAGCGACGGTACAATGTTTTTCCTCGTTCCTGCGGTAGCACACATTGCTGTGTATGAAGTCGCAGGAGCGAGGAACATCTCCTACCTGCATCCCATCTGCAATGCGGAAGGAAAGAGGTGGGCGGGATGTTTACGTCCCGCTCATCTCTGCCCCTCCGTTTCTATTGGCCGCCTGCCATGTGACGTCGCTGTGACGCCGCACGACCCGCCCCCTTAGGAAGGAGGCGGGTCGCCGGCTAGAGCGACATCGCAGGGCAGGTGAGTGCATGTGAAGCTGCCGTAGCGATAATGTTCGCTACGGCAGCTATCACCATGATATGGCAGCTGCGACGGGGCGGGGACTATCGCGCATGGCATCGCAGCATCAGCTTGCGATTTCGTAGTGTGCAAAGGGCCCCTTACTCTGAAAACACTGAAAATTCCTGATAGGTCTTATTTTTGGGGAAACACGGTTGTTCCTTTTTATCTTTATTGACGTATGAAAAATCGATGAAGTTTACATCAGGTATCATGTGCTTGATATGCTGAACTATTTTAGCAATAGCTACAAAACTGACCATGCATTGTATTTAAAGGGAATTTGTCAGCAGGTTTTTGCTAGGTATTTGTAAGAAGGCAGGCTGTGAAGGTTAACACAAATAATTCACCCATACCCCTCTTATCAAGGCTGTAGTGTTGTTTACTTTATTAATATTATTATTATTATTTATTATTATAGCGCCATCAATTCCATGGCGCTTTACATGTGAAAGGGGTGTACATAATAGGGACAAGTACAATAATCATAAACAATACAAGGCACAGACTGGTACAGGAGGAGAAAAGTCCCTGCCCGCGAGGGCTCACAGTGTACAAGGTTTAGGTGAGGATACAGTAGGGTAGGGGAGTTCTGATTGTGCGGCGCTACATCAGACTGAGGGTTACGGCAGGTTGTAGGCTTGTCGGAAGAGGTGGGTCTTCAGGTTCCTTTTGAAGCTTGTCAAGGTAGGTGAGAGTCTGATATGTTGTAGCAGAGCAATGTTTGTTTTAGTACTAGGACATTATCATTGCTAGACTACACTGCCTCCTGTCTGGTGGTCTGACACGTCTCCTCCTCTGATTAGCAGTTCACTGTCAATGTAGAATATCTATAGGGAGCCTAGTGTGGGTGGAGCATGTTTCTAAGCTCTGCTGCATGCTAAATGTAAAAAACTGTGTCAGAAGCACTGCACTCAGTAAACTAAGTGATACATCATTGGATTCAGGGCTTCTTGGTCTACATCCTGCTGCTCTCAAGTTAGGGAGAAAAAACCTGGAAATAACTGTAAGTAAAGAAAAGTGGGGCTCAATCATCACAGCAACCTCATGTTCACTTAACATTCATTCTTAACGTAGCACATTCCACATTTCTGCAATATATGCAAAACACCGCCAATTTAATACTAAGTGCCAATTCATTAAGCCTGGTGTTTCATACGTCAGTCTTAATGATGGCTGTATAGGAATGTGTCTAATTGATTAAGCACATCTCATCACTGATGTGCCCCTTGTGACTGTACACACTGGGGTGAGACTGAACGAGGATATGTGGTTATAAATGTAAGCAGGTTAAAGCTGGGGACCCAGGTAGCTTTTTTTGTGACACATTACAGTATAACTCTTAAGAAGATGATTCAAGTTGGTGTCATGGTTCGCCTCCCCGTCCACATGGCTAGGGGGCGGAGCCTTCTCCTGGGCCTCACTGCCGGAGCCTGGATGCCTTAAAAGCTGACATTTCCAGTGAACCAGCGCCGGCTATAAGCTTAGCGCTGCCTTGCCTGTGATTGCTGGTCCTGTGAGTGATATCCTGATCTGTCTGTTCCTGTGCCCTTGTCTGTGTTCCGTCCCCTGGTCGTCCCTCCTGTCCTCTGTTCCCTCTCCTACCTACCCACTCGGTTGCTTCCTCTGGTACTGACCTTGACCTGACTTTGACTCTGCTTCTGCTCGTTCCTCCGGTCCTGCTTCTGCCCATACTGTGTTTGACCCAGCCTGCCTGACCATTCCTCATATGCCCCGCAGCTCTGCTTTTCAGCTGGGTTGTGAGGCAGTGTATGAGAACACTGTATTTACTTCCTGGTTCTCGTTGCTCAGTGTAGTGTCTTCTGCTGCAGAGCTCCGGCTCCCCCTGGTGGCAGCTTGACAGTTGGGTTTTATAAAATGGCTTCTTAGATGCGCACTACACACGCCATATGGTATGTGAAACTTTAGCCTAAGGATTGACCACCACTCTTGGGCCAGTGCTTTGTGTTTGCCCCCAGGCTACAATTTGACAGCCAGCCACTGAAAGCCCACACAAAGCCATCATGCATTATACATTATGAGCCCTCACACAGTCCCCCTATATATAGTATGAGCCCCCACATAGCTGTTTATATACAGTATAAACCCCCACATACCCCCTGTATAAAGTGTGAGCCCCCACAAAGCCTCTCTATATATAGCAAGAACCCTCATAGACCCCTATACAGTATAAGCCCTCACATAGTCGCTCTATATAGTGTCAGCACTAACATAGCATGTATCCAGTATACAGTATCAGCCCTCGTATATACAGCATGAGCCCCCAGATAGTCTCCCTTTAGTCAGTGTGAGCCCTCACGTAGCCCCATATATAGAGGCACACATCCTATACATACAGCAGGTGAAATAAGTATTGAACACCACCAAATTTCTAAATCTATATCTAAAGGTGCTATTGACATTAATTTCTCCCCAGATGTTGGTAACAATCGACACAGGCAAAGGAATCAAACTATAGATGCCTATAAATTTAGAATGGGTAAACATGAGAAATAACACAGGGAAAAAGTATTGAACACGCTACTGAAATTTATTCAATACGGCATACAAAAGCCTTTGTTGGTGATGACAGCTTCAAGACGCCTCCTGTATGGAGAAACTAGTCGCACGCATTGCTCAGGTGTGATTTTTGGGCCATTCTTCCACATAAACACTCTTGAAATCCTGAAGGGTCCATGAAAAAGCATTAAGTAAAATATTACATTTATTTGAAGAGCAGGGGAAACACTATAAAAATGCTAAAAAAATTGACTTGCGGCAAAATTGAAAAAAAAAATAAAAATAGCTTTGATGGTTCAAATACGCAAGAAAAAGAATAAGCAGAATATACATGAGATTTCAGAAATCTTATTCGCTTTACTGGAACTATAAAAAACTGCAGCAAAAATGTAGCGTGTGAACAAGGCCTTACTACGGCTCTGTAAATTGTCCTGAGAGAAGGGTTTCTTAAGAGTATGCCTTTAAGGCCGGCTTCACACTTGCGATTAACTCGCACGAGTGCAATGCGAGAAAATCTCGCATTGCACTCGGACCCATGTTAATCAATGAGGCAGCTCCCATCTGCTATTTTTTTCTCACTCCAAATCGGACTGAGAAAAGAATCGCAGCATGCTGCGTTTTGGTGAGTTTCTCGCGCAAGTCTCTTCAATGCAAGTCTATGGGTGCGTGAAAAAAAAACAGATGTCACACGGACGGCACACACCCCATCCAAGTGACATGCGTTTTTCTCAATACATTTCACGCATGTAGCGGAGAACAATGTAAATGCTCCTGTACATAACAGTACATGAATAGCAGCTGCTGAGGGTAAAAACTGATAGCACACTGACAGCACACTGATGAAATGTGAGAAGAAATCGTCCTACTTTCTGGCATGAGACTCAGACCGATTTTACACTCGCAAGTGTGATTCCAGCCTAAGGAGAGATGGAGGCAAACTATGGACACTACAGCTGACAGTTCCACTTGCTATGTAGATTGGCTAAGTGTAGTAGCGGTGACATTTATAATAATCAGTCCGGGCCACATTTTTGGGTGACAGCTCCGGAGTACAATGCCTCTCCACCTTCTGTCTGTGCTTTAGTGAGGGCAGAGCCTCCCATAGAACGGTTTCCTCCGCTTCCTGCACAACCCTTGGATATAGAGGCCTCTTCTTGTATAAATATCACATCTATTTGCATCTTTTCTTTCTTTTTGTTGGTGAAGGGATGTGTTTGTTTTGGGTCAGTGCCAGATAGACACACACAGAAAAAACCCTCAGAACTAGAAAAATCCAGCTACATATTTAAACGGAAATGACCCAGAATGCCTTGCTTGGCAGACCGATGATATCAAGGGAGGGAGAAGCAGAAGAATAAAGATCCCTGACAGCAGAACACGACTTAACGCTATCATACTCCGCACAGCGAGCACGGGCAAACTGCAATTACAGGATCCAACATATGTCAATGGGAAAATATGGGGAAAGAAAAATAGCTAATATACTAGAATTCTTTCATTGTGATTCTCTGATATTTTTCTTTCGTCAGTATAGCAAAAGACTGCTGCCTTTATATAATGGAGCCGGTAAGTCCTGGAGGACGCCACAGCTAGGAGGTGACAAGGTATTCTGGTTCTACACACTTTCACATCTGCTGATACCTACCGAGATGATGCGCAATCGGCACGCACTGTGCACCTCGTCTAAAGAATGAGACTGCTGCATGATACCCAGCGATCGCACAAGTCTCCCGCTAGGTCCCTGGTCATCGTACCCGCTCACCTTCAGATGCGGAAGTCATTGGAAGTCTTCTGAAAGGAAGCAAATCATATTTATCTTAAAGGGAACCTGTCACCAGATTGGGGTCTATAAGCTGCGTCCACCACCAGTGGGCTCTTATATACAGCATTCTAACATGCTGTATATAAGAGCCCAGGCCACTGTATAGAACATAAAAATCACTTTAGAATAGTCACCTAACGGGCGGTGCGGTGCAGACTGGTCAAATGGGTGGCGCCGTTCTCCGAGACTGGTGCCTCCTCTTTTGGCCATCTTGGTCTTCCTTCTTCTGAAGCCGGGGTGCATACACGTCCTACGTCATGCACACAGGCTGGTACTGAGATCCTGCGCAGGCGCACTACAATACTTTGATCTGCCCTGAGCAGGGCGCTTGCGCAGGACCTCAGTGCCGGCGAGTGTGTATGACATAGGACGCGTCATGTACCCCAGACCAAGATGGCCGAAAGAGGAGGCGCCGGTCCCGGAAACCGGCGCCACCCATTTGACCAGTCTGCACCGGAGCGACCTCCTAGGTGAGCATTATAAAGTGTTTTTTATGTTCTACTTCAAAGGTAAGGAGAGAATCCAGGGCACTACTTAGCCTAATTTGTTTTGAAGTCCATCACGCACAGGTGGGAATCGGTGCTGCTCTGGGGTGCACGTTCATAGTGAAGACAATATTCCATATAAAATTGCAGAAAACGGCACTCACCAGATTGTTGCTGTGCAGAAAATGGACCAGGTCTGACGTGTCCGGCGTGTACTCCCTCCCCGCCGGCCCCCACACATGTAACCTCCACGCCTGAATAAATCCATTTTCTGCACAGCAACAATCTGGTGAGTGCCGTTTTCTGCAATTTTATATGGAATATATTTTATGTTCTACACAGCGGTCTGGGCTATTATATACAGTACACAGGTTCCCTTTAAGTTAACAATACCAATTCAATTTGACAAATCGGAAAATCATTTCTATATTTGTAAAAGAGAAGAAAAAGTTCAATTTTGAGCAGCCGAACCAATAGATCCACTGTAAGGCTATGTTCACACGTTGCTTTTTTTCCTGCCGTCCAAACTTGCTCTCTTGGCAGAAAAGAAACTGCATACAAAAAGCAGGTTTTGCTGTTTTTCTGGTGCATTTTTTGGCTCAGATTATATGTGTCATTTGTATACAGTACATTTTTAATATAGTTTTATTCCCCAAAAAAGCAGCAATAAACGCATTGGGGTTTTTTTTTTGCACTTCATTGTTTTGGAAGGTGAAAAAAGTTGCAAAAAAGGTGAAAGAATTGACATGCTACAGTTTTCAAAAACGCAGCAGTTCTCAAATTCAGTCAGGAAAAAAAAAATAATCATGTGTATGAGATTTCTGACCGCGCAGCTTTTGTTGGTACTATAAAAAGCAGCTTTTAATAGGGCGGCACAGTGGCTCAGTGGTTAGCACTGCAGTCTTGCAGCTTTGGGGTCCTGGGTTCAAATCCCATCAAGGACACCATCTGCAAGCAGTTTGTATATTCTCCCTGTGTTTGCATGGGTTTCCTCCAGTTTCCTCCCACACTCCAAAGACATACTGATAGGGACTCTAGATTGTGAGCCCCAATGGGGACAGTGTTGCCAATGTATGTAAAGCGCTGTGGAATTAACAGCGCTATATAAATATTATTATTAATAATTTGCATTAAAAAAACGCAGTAAGAAAAATGCTTAAGGGTATGTGCACATAGAGCTTTCTTTGGGGTGTTCAAAACCAATGAGTTTTCTAGTGGAAAACGCTTGAGGATACGTTATTTCTTTGCAGAGTTTTTGTTTTCTTAAGCACCTTTTCAGGCATTTTTTAGAGTTTTTCACAAAAACATTTTTTGCAGCCTTTTCATTGGACAGTGCCTAGTTTGAAGCGTTTTCCATCAGGAGATGCTTCAAAAATGACGTCCACTTTCTTTTCTCCCAAGAGGCATGTTTTTAAAATCAGAAGCAGAAATAAAACGCTCTAAGGACTGAACCTATGTTTTTCAGAACAGATTCCTTCAAAATCCACATATAAAAAAAAAAAAATCAAAATTCTTTGAATACAGTTCCTATTGGTAGCAATGAGAAATTCACGTTATTTTGAAAACTGAACCATGGAAAGAAAAGAAGTGACGTGTTTCATGGAATCAGCACTGAAGATGAAAGTCTGCAAAGAAAAACACATGAAAATAAAAAAAATCCTTAAAAAAAAATCCTGAAAACTGAGTATACAAACTTAACATCTCATTAAAAAAATGAGGCATTCTCTTGAAAAACAACACGTCAGAATTTTCTACCTGAAAAAACTTAACTTAGCAGGAATATCAAACTGAAATATATAGAGGGACAAAAAGAAAACTTGGACATAGTCGTGAGCCAAACCAATACTTATTTAAAAAAAATGTCTACAATTGACTACGTTTTTCTTTATCAAATATAACGATGAACCTTTTCTTATGGAAACAATCTTAAACGGGTTGTCCCATGGACAAAGTACATTTTTATTAATAGGTCTTAAGAGTAATATCACTTGACCAGACCATTGGGTATTTCTTCCATGGCAGGGGCATACATAGAAATAATGGGGCCTCACAGCAGAAGAGCTAATTGAGCTTCCCTCCCCCCCCCACAAAAAAAACTTAATTTTGTGGGGTCACAGAAGAGCATACCTTACAAGTTAGCAGCCCTTCCTAAGTAATTTTCCTCCTATCAAAGCACCTAAATTGCCTTCATAACGTATGATACCAACAAAAGTGCTCCCCAAACAGTATGATACCCCCACAGTGAATTCCTCCACACGCACGGTATAATGACCCTAATGTAGTCCCCTTCTACCACCTCGGCAAAGTCTGGTGACCCCAACACAGTATGGTGCTCCAACTGTGATCCCCACTAAACCCTCCACACACAATAATGTGCCCCACATAGCCCTTTACACACAATAATGTGCCCCACATAGCCCTTTACACACAATAATGTGCCCCACATAGCCCTTTACACACAATAATGTGCCCCACATAGCCCTCCACACACAATAATGTGCCCTACATAGTCCTTTACACACAATAATGTGCCCCACATAGCCCTCCACACACAATAATGTGCCCCGCATAGCCCTCCACACACAATAATGTGCCCCACATAGCCCTCCACACACAATAATGTGCCCCGCATAGCCCTCCACACACAATAATGTGCCCCGCATAGCCCTCAACACACAATAATGTGCCCTGCATAGCCCTCCACACACTATAATGCATACCTCCCAACCATCCCGGTATCTGCGGGACTTCCCCGATTTTTCAGGTCTGTCCCGCAGTCCGATGGCTCACAGCTGATGTCCCGGCTCCTCCCCTCAGTGCAGTGAATAAATTAAATTCTCATCGGCTCTGGATTATCGGGGCAGCCAGGACTTAAACCGTGAAATTAATCGTTCCATAAGCAGCAGCTCTACCACTGAGCCACTGCCTGTATTGAAAAGCATAGGAAGTTTTGGTTATCTTGACCTCTATATTGCAGCTGAGAAACCAGAAGCAGATTATTCAGTTGCAAAAATGGATGGAGGGATGGATGGATGGAGGGAGGGATGGATGGAGGGTTGGATGGATATATGATAGATACAGACATGATAGATAGATAGATAGATAGATAGATAGATAGATAGATACTGCATCTCTTTGTAGGTGAAGGAGAGAGTCAGATTCATTTGTTCCCATAAAACTACTATAAAGGAATGAGGAAAAAAAATCCAATTATTTTTTATCTTTACCACCTTGGATTCAAACCAGCAATTTTCAAACGTGTCCAGCAGCCGCCTAGACTTTCTACCTGATCTAAGCTGTTGAGCCACTAAGCATAACAATGTCAGAGGGAGGATTTTACATATATGGACCTACCATACAACCTCTTACACAGGACAGAGAGCTCCATTGTACAGAGCAGTATCCCTATCTACTCTATTCTAGAGGGAGCTGAAAAGGGATTTTTTTTCTTCTAATAAAATTACTAAAAATAATAAAAAAAAACAGTGTTATTTTATTACATTTTTTTAATAAAATAATAAACATCACAAATGAGCAAATAACATGGACATATTTCCCAAACAACACAGCGATCAGATTATTGATGGGGATCGGTAAATGGCGTCAAAAAAAGGCGCAATTTATTATTTTTCTTTATTAAAACCCATAAAACGTAATAAAAATGTATTGTTGAGGCCATGTTCACACGTAGTGTAAATGCGGCATTTTTTCTGCAGGTGTCTGCACCACGAGCGCAATAACAATCTCCTCTGATTATTGCGTGTTTGCGGTATTTTTGATGCATTGTCCCCTTATTTGATATATGTTTGGGGCAGATGTGAATCCTAAAGCTTATAAAGAAAAAAACTTCCAATACCGCACAGTTCAGCAGTGACTTTAGACACAAAAGGGGCAGAGATTTCAGGACGTCTCATCCACTTTGCTTGGACAATTAGTCCGTGTTCACATGTAGTGTGAATGCTGCATTTTTTTCTGCTGTTTTTTTGCACATTTATTCCGCTGTGTTTAATTATCCAAGCAAAGTGGATGTGATTCCATGAGAAGACGCCGCTGAACTCTGCGGTTTTGTTTTGTTTTTTTTTCTCTAGAGGTTTCTATGTGGAGCTTAAAAAAACGCTGGAAAAAGCTTCTCTGTACAATAAAAACACAACGCAGATTCACATCTGAACCAAAAACACATTAAATAATGGAGAAAAGACAGAAAAAATGCAGCAAAAATGGAAAAACCAGAGAAGATTGTTATTGTGTAGTTTGGTGCAGACAGCGGCAGAAACAAAAAGAAACAGAATTTATGCAGCGTGTGAACACGGCCTTATAGGCACAAATAAGCAACATGTCATATAGTGACACATAGAAATATAAGAAAATTCTGGCTGCTATGACTATGAATGAACAGTCTGGGGTGTCTGCTGAATGACTCTTAGGGTATGTGCGCACGTTGCTTTTTACCTGCTTTTTACCTGCTTTTTTGCTGCTTTTTCTTCTGCGCTGTTTAATGCCAAAATGGATGTGTTCTTCTATTCAAGCAAAGTCTATGGGAATTTGGGTTTCTTGTTCACACTATGTTGTTCAAAATGCTGCCTTTTTGTGGCAGAACTTTGGTCAAAAACTCAGCTTTTCAAAGAAGCAACATGTCAATTGTTTTTGCCATTTGGGTTTTGCACTGCAAAGCTGAGTTTTTGACCAAAGTTCTGACATGCAGGGCATGACAAGGCAAATTGAAGTGGTCATGTGCATATTTATATATAGAGGCAAGATTAGGCTAATTTAATCCAAGTGTGACTCCCGGAAAAGTATGGAGAATTAATTACCAGCCCCACATAGCCCTCCACACACAATAATGTGCCCCGCAAAGCCCTCCTAACACAATAATGTGCCACGCATAGCCCTCCTAAAACAATAATGTGCCCCGCGTAGCCCTCCATACATAATAATGTGCCCCACGTAGCCCTCCATACACAATAATGTGCCCCTCGTAGCCCTCCATACACAATAATGTGCCCCTCGTAGCTCTCCATACACAATAATGTGCCCCTCGTAGCCCTCCATACACAATAATGTGCCCCTCGTAGCCCTCCATACACAATAATGTGCCCCCACGTAGCCCTCCATACACAATAATGTGCCCCTCGTAGCCCTCCATACACAATAATGTGCCCCTCGTAGCTCTCCATACACAATAATGTGCCCCTCGTAGCCCTCCATACACAATAATGTGCCCCTCGTAGCCCTCCATACACAATAATGTGCCCCCACGTAGCCCTCCATACACAATAATGTGCCCCTCGTAGCCCTCCATACACAATAATGTGCCCCTCGTAGCTCTCCATACACAATAATGTGCCCCTCGTAGCCCTCCATACACAATAATGTGCCCCTCGTAGCCCTCCATACACAATAATGTGCCCCCACGTAGCCCTCCACACACAATAATGTGCCCCACATAGTTCTCCATACACAATGTGTGGAGACTGAGACTTCACACGCAGAGGGAGAATGAGAGAGGAGGATGCGGATGGCTTATGTAATTGCGATGTCGGGAGATGATGACACAGGCCAAATATAATCACCTTGTGGGACAGATTTAGCTTGTGGGCTAGAGTTTAATATGTGTGGGTTAGGCTATGTGCCCACGGGACTCTGTATCTGCGGATTTTTCTGCAGCTAAATCGGCAGTATTCCCCCGGAATCCGCACCTTTTCATAGGTGCTGATTTGTTGCGGATTTGACGCGGATTTATTTACGGATTTTGTATTTTTTTTTTGTTTTTTTTTACATTCAATTGAATAGGCAAAATCCGCAGGTAAATCCGCAACAATAATTGACATGCTGCAGATTTTTCCGCACGGAAATCCCCATGATTTCCGTTGCGGAAAAATCCGCAGCATGGGCACAGCATTTCCCAAATGCCATAGAAATGGCTGGGGAGTAGCTGTGCTGCAGATTTCTGAAATATCCGCGGCATTTCCGCAGCGTGGGCACATAGCCTAAGAGCCAATCACTTGTCACATACTAGTAGGTTGTACTCACCATATGTTCTGCACATGCAAAGCTTGACAAGGCAAATTGAAGTGGTCATGTGCATATTTATATAGTGTTCAGTATATTATTATTATTATTTATTATTATAGCACCATTTATTCCATGGGGCTTTACAAGTAAAAGAGGGTATACGTACAATAATAATAATAATAATAATCTTTATTTCTATAGCGCCAACATATTCCGCAGCGCTTTACAATTCAGGAGGAACATATACATTTCATATACATAAACATATACAAACAAGTAACAATTATAGAGGATACAATATTTAAAAGGAAAAATGGCAACCCTGCTCGTGAGAGCTTACAATCTACAATGAGATGGGGCGAGGGGCAAGGTACAAGTGTTTATTTAAAATGACAATCCAGCCAGCTCATGGCTGATAGATGATGGCTTCCTGGACCAGTTGGCCAGAGCCTTGAGATGCATTTGGGTGCCATGGAGTTTGAGTACAACAATCATTAACAGTACAAAACAGACTGGTATAGGAGGAGAGAGGATCCTGCCCGCGAGGGCTCACAGTCTACAGGGAATGAGAGAGGGGACAGTAGGTGAGGACAGAGCTGGTTGCACAGTGGTCTACTGGACTGAGGGCTATTGTAGGTTGTAGGCTTGTTGGAAGAGGTGGGTCTTGAGGTTCCTCTTGAAGCTATAGTGTATAGAGGCAAGGTTGAGCCAATTTCATTCAAGTCTGATTCCCAGGAAAGTATGGAGAATTAGTTACCAGCTTCTAATACTGTGGATTGTCCATATAAAACCTAAGAAGAAGACCATCACTGGCCAGGTAGAGAAGGCCTGCTAATGGTGATGGGTCTATGCTTGATGGTGTTACTATGAAATCTGCCAAGGGAAAGCAAAGAGAGGAGGCAAGTAGGGTTAAGGTGGCTTTACACACTGCAACATCGCAAACGACATCGCTGTAACGTCACCGGTTTTGTGACGTTATAGCGACCTCCCCAGCGACATTGCAGTATGTGAAACACATCAGCGACCTGGCCCCTGCTGTGAAGTTGCTGATCGCTACAAATCGTTCAGGACCATTCTTTGGTCCTTTGTTTCCCGCTGTGCAGCATGATCGCTAGAAAGTCTCAGTGTGTAAAGGGGACTTAAATGTGCAGGCAGCAGGAGCCGGCTTCTGCGGACACTGGTAACCACGGTAAACATCGGGTAACCAAGAAGCCCTGTCCTTGGTTACCCTATATTTACCTCCGCCGCTCTCACTGTCAGTGCCGGCTCCTGCTCCTTGCACGTGTAGCAGAGTACACATCGGGTAATTAACCCGATGTGTACTGTAGCTAGGAGAGCAGGGAGCCAGTGCTAAGCAGTGTGCGCTGCTCCCTGCTCTCTGCACGTGTAGCTGCGTGCGCTGGTAACCAAGGTAAATATTGGGTTGGTTACCCAATATTTACCTTAGTTTCCAAGCGCAGCATCGCTTCAGTGCGTCGCTGCTAGCTGGGGGCTGGTCACTGGTTGCTGGTGACAGCTCACCAGCAACCCGTGTAGCGATGCTCCAGCGATCCCTGCCAGGTCAGGTTGCTGGTGGGATCGCTGGAGCGTCTGACTGTGTGACCTCTCACCAGCAACCTCCTAGCAACTTACCAGCGATCCCTATCAGGTTCGGATCGCTGGTGGGATCGCTGAAAGTCTCAGTGTGTAAAGGGGCCTTTAGGGTAATATGGCTTTCAGATCGTTAGAATGGTTGCCAATTATTTTATAGCTATCGGGGCTAAAACAACATTTGGAAATGAGCATTCAATACATTTGTGGGGGTGCCCCATGGGTAATCTTTACACCTCTCTGAAATGTGTAATCTACTTTAACCCCTTTAGCCCCGGGGCACTTTCCGTTTTTGCGTTTTTGCTTTTTGCTCCCCTTCTTCCGAGAGGCGTAACTTTTTTATTTTTATGTCAATCTTGCCATATGAGGGCTTGTTTTTTGCGGGACAAGTTGTACTTTTAAATCAAACCATAAGTTTTACCATATGGTGTACTGGAAAACAGCAAAAAAATTCCAAGTGTGTAAAAACTGCAAAAAAAAGTGTGATGGCACAATAGTTTTTCGGATGTTTTATTCACGGTGTTCACTATATGGTAAAACTGATGTGTGGGTATGATGCCTGAGGTCGGTGCGAGTTTGTAGACACCAAACATGTATAGGTTTACTTGTACCTAAGGGGTTAAAAAAAATTCACAAGTTTGTCCAATAAAAGTGGCGCACGTTTTGCTCCATTTTCCGAAACACGTAGCGTTCTCATTTTTTGGGATCTATGGCTCAGTGACTGCTTATTTTTTGCGTCTCGAGCTGTCGTTTCTAATGGTACCATTTTTGCGCAGATGCTACGTTTTGATCACCTGTTATTGCATTTTGCGTAAAACTTGCGGCGACCAAAAACGTAATTTTGGCGTTTGGAATTTTTTAGCCACTACGCCGTTTACCAATCAGATTAATTGATTTTATATTTTGATAGATCGGGCATTTCTGAACGCAGCGATACCAAATATGTGTATATTTATTTATTTTTTAACCCTTTAATTTTCAATGGAAAAAAGGGGGGTGACTTGAACTTTTAGGTTTTTTGTTTTTTTTTTATTTATTAAAACTTTTTTTTTTTACTTTTTTTTTTTTATTTTACTAGTCCCCCTAGGGGGCTATAGCGATCAGCAATCCGATCGCTCTTATCTATCTGCTGATCACAGCTATACAGCTGTAAACAGCAGATTCACTCACTTTCTGTTTCTCTCTGCTCGCGGCCGAGGGAAAACTAAAGTGAAACTTCATAGCTGCAGGCATCATCACGTGACCCTGTGCTACGATGGCAACCACCAAAAGTCACATGATCACGCAGGTGACTTCCGGTGGGGGCGGTGGTAAGTAAAAAACATGGCCGTGCGCATATAGATCTTGCTGCCAGACTTTGGCAGCGAGATTTAAGGGATTAATGGCCGCGAGTGGAAGCGATTCCACCCGCGGCTAGCAGGCACACATGTCAGCTGTTGAAAACAGCTGATATGTGTGCCGACCGCCGCCGCCTGCCCGCGGCAGGGGGTGGGGCTTAACGGGACACGCTCCATGACGGATATATCCGTCCATGGTCGTGAAGGGGTTAAAGTGAACCTGTCAGTTCCAATATGCACCCAGAACCACGAGTAGTTCTGGATGCATATGGCTAATCCCTGCCTAACCGTCCCTGTACCTAGTAGTATAGATAAAGAGATCTTTAGAAAAAGTATTTATAAAGATCTCTTATCGTATGCTAATGAGCGCAGGGACTAGTCCGAAGGGCTTTGCTTCCTTTGCTAGTCGGCCCCATTAGGATGTAAGCACGCCCCTGTGGGCATGGTAATGAATGAGCAGGGGCAGAGGATGATCTCACTCACCTCTCCGCTGCCATCACTGCTTGATGCTGGATTTCGGCTCAGTGTGCATGAACTTGGAGTTTCGGTCATGCACACTACTTCAGTTTCAAGCCAGGACATGTACACCCGGTTTCCTAGTGCGCATGACTGACTCCAGGGTCATGTGCACTGAGCCGAAATCCATCGTCGGACGGCGATGGCAGCAGAGATATGAGTGAGATCATCCTCTGACTCTGCGCATTCATTAGCATGTTAGTACACCCACAGGGGCGTACTAACATGCTAAGGGGGATTACTAGCAAGGGAAGCACAGCCCTTGGACTAGTCCCCGCACTCATTAGCATACGATAAAAGATATTTGGAATTACTTTTTCTAAAGAACTTTGTATGTATACTACTAGATACAGAGACAGTTAGGCTATGTGCACACTAGAAAGTAAAATTTTCTTAAGAAAAAAATGGACCCTCTGAAAGAATCCCACACCCGCGGTAAAACCGCACCCGCGTTTTTGCCGCGGTGTACCACGGATTTACCGCGGATTTTCCACAAATTGGTCCCCATCGCTTTTACCATTATCTATGGGAAAAAAACACAGGTACCTGCGGAAAAGAAGTGACATGCTCATTAAATCCGCAGCGGAAAATCTGCGGTTAAATCCGTGGGTATGAAAAAACGCAGTGTTCGCACAGCATTTTTTCAACCCCATAGGATTTGCTGGGGAATGACTGCAGCAATGTTAGACACATTTTCTGCAGCAATTCCGTGGCAAATCCGCGGAAAATCAGCAGCAAAATCCGCGATAAATCGCAGCGTGCGCACAGGGCCTTAGGCAGGGATTAGAAATATGCACCCACAACTGCTTGTGGTTCTGGGTGCATATTAGACCTGACAGGTTCCCTTTAAGGCTACCTTACCGTCATTGAGGGTCACCCCACTGGCCTGTATTTGATATGAAGAAGAAAATGTCAACTTGTTGGTTTTATAGCACTTACTATTGAGTCTGTAGATGTCATGGACATAGGTCCTCTCTAGTTTGCATGAAGTAGGACAAGTGTTTCACATTTTCACTATCACGTGGATATTTTTCTTGGTATTACAGCTGACTATGGATGTGTTATTGTAAGGGTATGTGCACAGTGTAGGCCCAATTCTTCACTGCATTTCCAATAGTTTGTGAATACCCCTCAATTATTAACTTTTTGATTTGCACAAATTTATCAAACAACTTGTGCCTTTTTACAAGGTGTCTTTTGTAGTTTACTTTTAGGGACATGTGCAAACGTTGCAAATTTTGTTGGAGACATTCAGCAACCAAATCTACATCTCCTGGCAGGAAAAGCACACATTTTCTGCTCCGATTTTCTGCGTTTTTTTTCCTATTGCTTTCAATGATTAAAACGCAGCCCAAAACACAGAAAGAATTGACATGCTGCAGATTTTTTCCGCAACCGAATCTGCAAAGAAAACATCTTAAGGCCCTTGTGCGTACACTGCGTTTTTTGGCATTTTTTGCTGCAGAAATTTCTTGAGAAAATGATTGTAACCCTTCTGCAGACATTCCCCAGCAAAACCTATGGAAAAAAAAAATAGCTGTGTGCACACTGCGTTTTTTTTCTCAAGAACATTCTTTCCGTAGAATTTCTTGAGAAAAGAATGAGCATGTCACTTCTTTCTGCAGATACCTGCGTATTTTGCCATAGATAATGGTAAAAAAACGCAGGGACCAACCTTTTGGAAAAAACGCACCAAAAACACATCAAAAACGTATGCGGTTTTCGGTGCGTTATTGGTGCGTTTTTACCGCAAGTGCGCTAATCTTTCAGACTCAAGAAATTTCTTGAGAAATATCCTTTTTTCTAGAGTGAACAGAGCCTAAACGTGTGCACAATACTTCAGGATACCCATAGACTTTGCTGAAAATCTACAGGTAAAAAAGCATAAAAAAAACCGCAATGTGTGCACACAGCCAGAGTCTCTTCTCCGAATAGATATATATATATATATATATACGGTATGTATGTATATATATATATATATATATATATAGTAAAAATCACATTTTCTTGCAGCATTTTGGCTAAAAGGATTCAATACAATTGAAGGCAGAAAAATAAGACCAATTGAACCATTACGCAAAATCCATGAATCACAAGCGCCATTTTGCTGAATTTGGAGCAAAAAAACTGAAGCGAAAACCACAAGTCAGAAAAGTGACTTAACACCCCCCTCCAAATTTTGAGGAGCCTAATTTATGATCCAAAAATTTAGAAAAAAAAAAAACCTCAGTGTGTACCTACTGTGATGATTCAATATTGAGTTGTTTTGTTTCTATAATTATTTTTTTAGTGAAATTTATGGACCTTGGTGGAATAGTGACCAATGACAAGAATAAAGCCCTTTAGATAGAAATTTCAGTCGAAATCCACCACACAGAGGGGAATACAGGTACTTACTATAACAAATGAGGAGAGCTAAGAGGTCCTTCCGTCATTACATTACCAGAAAACATTCTACAAGTGTCATTTTCTTATTAATCACCAGGGTGGAGTTAATGGCAGATGAAGCTGCCATCGTCAGGAAATTAACAGAAAGGGATGGTGAGGCCTGGCATGGAAAACAATCCAAAAATACACTTCGTTAAGAGCACAGGATTCAAAATACACTAGTATCCAAAATAAATTGGGCGGCCATGCGCAGGGTCCACGTCTGTGGTCTCAGTGACACATTTATGACTAGGTGTGAGAAGAATTTCAGCGCTCTTACTCGGTTGTATGTTTGTGAGCAGATATGGCTGATCTATAGCTAGCCGCATACTGTGAAACTCTCACCATCCTCCACCCAACATTAAAATGGAGACGCCCAGATCATGAGGTCATTTTTTTTTAACATACTTCGTATTTTTGTTGGTAGAGGGACAAGATTTTATCTGAAGTGCCACCAAAACCACAATGGCATCCTGAAAGCATCACAGAACAGTGTATCTAACCAATTGCAATGTAAAAGCTAGAGATTTCTTCAGAAATGCCCTCCTCATAACTCATATTGAAACAGATTTTGCTAACCTAGGTACATTTTTTTTTATTTTATGGCACCCTTAATACCAGGGCACTGTAAGTGCCAAAATCAGGCTTATAAAAGTTTATCTAAACATGGCTAAGGCCTCCTTCACATGTCCTTGTAAAAAAAGCACGTGTTGCACGGTTCATTTTGCACATCTGTGTGGCCATCCGTATGTCCGTCTGTCGTGCTTGTGTATCGTCCGTGTGACATCCGTATGACCTGTACCAGAAAAAAACCGCATAATGCCGAAATTAATGGGTTTTTATATGTAAGAGATGTACAAAGCTAGAAACTAGATAGATAGATAGATAGATAGATAGATAGATAGATAGATAGAGCTTGGACAACTATTTAGCAAAATTAATAAATCATTTTCGGAAAAAAAACTACTTAGGGTCCCACCTAATTTTCATAAGCAGCGAAGGTAAGGCAGCTGGTTGTGAAAAATAGAGGGTATCCCACTGTTTTTTGTTTTAATTGTTTATTTAAATACATTTTAAAAAGTTGCATGCGGTTCCTCATATTTCGATGCACCGCCAAGATAAGTGCACAGCTGGGGTCTGCAGCCTGTAGCCGTGATCTTTATATGTGATGGGTATCATAATATGACCCTAATACTGACCCTATGCCAGTTTTTTTTTGTTTTTGTTTTTTTTTTATACCATGATAATTGCACATATTGCCTGTAATTGGAAGCAGTCAGACACGCTGTCACTTAGGGTGGGGAGCGCATCTGACTGGAACTAATCACAGACGCCGGTGGGCGGGGAAAGCAGTGCATATGCACGAGCCTAATGCGTGGCCCAGGAATTGAATGGGCAGTCGTGGGAGCTGTTGACAACTGACTCAGAGCCTTGCTAAGTACAGCGCACTTGCTCCGATCCCCTTATCCCTTCTACCACCATTTTTTATCGCCGGATTCTGGTCCCCATAGACTTATATGGGGACCGGCATCCAGACCGGAACCAGATTTTATAAACCAGATAACAGGGACCCGCCAGTCCCAGTTATCTGCGAGTCCACTCATCACTATTCATTACCTATTTACACTGTGTGCAGAATTATTAGGCAAATTAGTATTTTGATCACATGATAATTTTTATACACGTTGTCCTACTCCAAGCTGTATAGGCTTGAGAGCCAACTACCAATTAAGTAAATCAGGTGGTGTGCTTCTCTGTAATGAGGAGGGGTGTGGTGTAATGACATCAATACCCTATATAAGGTATGCTTCATTATTAGGCAACTTCCTTTCCTTTGGCAAAATGGGTCAGAAGAGAGATTTGACGGTCTCTGAAAATTCCAAAATTGTGAGATGTCTTGCAGAGGGATGCAGCAGTCTTCAAATTGCCAAACTTTTAAAGCATGATCACCGAACAAGCAAGCGTTTCATGACAAATAGCCAACACGGTCGCAAGAAGCATGTTGGGCAAAAAAGGCGCAAAATAACTGCCCATGAATTGAGGAAAATCAAGCGTGAAGCTGCCAAGATGCCATTTACCACCAGTTTGGCCATATTTCAGAGTTGCAACGTTACTGGAGTATTAAAAAGCACAAGGTGTGCCATATTCAGGGACATGGCCAAGGTAAGGAAGGCTGAAAAAGAACCACCTTTGAACAAGAAACATAAGATAAAACGTCAAGACTGGGCCAAGAAATATCTTAAAACTGATTTTTCAAAGGTTTTATGGACTGCTGAAATGAGAGTAACTCTTGATGGGCCAGATGGATGGGCCAGAGGCTGGATCAGTAAAGGGCAGAGAGCTCCACTCCGACTCAGACGCCGCCAAGATGGAAGTGGGGTACTGGTATGGGCTGGTATCATCAAAGATAAACTTATGGGACCTTTTCGGGTTGAGGATGGGGTGAAGCTCAACTCCCAGACCTACTGCCAGTTTCTGGAAGACAACTTCTTCAAGCAGTGGTACAGGAAGAAGTCGGTATCGTTCAAGAAAAACATGATTTTCATGCAGGACAATGCTCCATTACATGCATCCAACTACTCCACAGATGGCTGGCCAGTAAAGGTCTAAAAGATGAAAAAATAATGACATGGCCCACCCTTGTTCACCTGATCTGAACCCCATAGAGAACCTGTGGTCCCTCATAAAATGTAAGATCTACAGGGAGGGAAAACAGTACACCTCTCGGAACAGTGTCTGCGAGGCTGTGGTGGCTGCTGCACGCAATGTTGATTGTAAACAAATCAAGCAACTGACAGAATCTATGGATGGTAGGCTGCTGAGTGTCATCATAAAGAAAGGTGGCTATATTGGTCACTAATTTATTTGGGGTTTGTTTTTGCATGTCAGAAATGTTTATTTCTAAATTTTGTGCAGTTATATTGGTTTACCTTGTGAAAATAAACAAGTGAGATGGGAATATATTTGTTTTTTATTAAGTTGCCTAATAATTCTGCACAGTAATAGTTACCTGTACAAACAGATATCCTCCTAAGAGAGCCAAATCTAAAAAAAACCTACTCCAACTTCAAAAAATATTAAGCTTTGATATTTATGAGTCTTTTGGGTTGATTGAGAACATAGTTGTTGATCAATAATAAAAAAAAATCCTCTAAAATAAAACTAGCTTCCGACACAGTGGGAGGCGCTAAAGTGTGTAGTTCGAGGTTTATTAATTAAACATGGCTCTAGATTGAAGAAGGAGAGGTCTTCCCTTATCACAGAGCTCCTACAGCAGATTGCCTCTTTGGAAGCCGCACACAAGCAATCCCTTTCCGCCACGGTTTATGCGGACCTCACAAAGGCTAGGGAGGGGCTGAGGGACCTTCTCGATCAAAGGTACAGGAGACAAAGGGCCAAGTTAAGTCGATATTTATATTAGCATTCAGACAAGTGTGGGAGAGCCTTGGCTCGTTTTCTGCACCCCAGAAATGCTATTGGCCATGTTCCAAAAATCCAGACCAGGGGGGGGCCCCGACCCAAGATCCCATCCAAATTGCAAACCTGTTCCGTTCGTTCTATGACGACCTCTATAATTTGAAGGGGCAGTTTAGAGATATGCCGCCACAATCTTTCCAGCGTAAAGTTAACGAATATGTGCAGCAAACTGCACTCCCTCAGATCTCTGAAAGGGATGCGGTAGCCTTGGAAGAGGACTTTTCCACAGAAGAGATCATCGCCATAATTAAAGCCTCCCCGAATGGTAAGAGTCCAGGTCCGGACGGATTTACCTCCAAATTTTATAAGATATTTGGTGACCAAATTGTCCCTTTCCTCACGAGGGTTTTTGGCTCTGTATCTGGAGACTCCCCCTTTGTCGCCCAGTCCCTAGAAGCACATATTAGTGTTCTACCCAAACCGGGGAAGGATCATTCATCTGTCTCTAACTACAGACCCATCTCCCTCATCAATGCTGACATCAAAATTTTTGCCAAGGCTCTCGCCAATAGACTGGCTCCACTTCTTCCCGGTATTATTCACACTGATCAGGTTGGCTTTGTATTGGGTCGTGAGGCCAGGGACAATACCAACAAAACCCTTATTCTTATGGCGCGGGCTAAGGCCAGAGGTCTCCCTACATGCCTTCTCTCCATTGATGCAGAGAAGGCCTTTGATAGAGTCAGCTGGGAGTTTGTGATGGCCTCTCTGCGGCAGGTGGGACTGGGAGACTAATTCATTGAAAGGGTCTCTTCCCTTTATAGGAATCCCTCTGCCAGGGTCAAAGTCAATGGGTTCTCTCATCACCAATTGCAATACATAATGGTACACGTCAGGGGTGCCCCCTTTCCCCCCTACTTTATGTCCTGGTTATGGAACACCTTGCCGTGGCCATCAGAAACAATTCCAGTATCCACGGGATAGGGGTGATGGGTGGAGAATGCAAGGCAGCTCTTTACGCAGATGATCTACTTCTGTTAATTTCACAGCCTCGTCTTTCCTTCCCCTCACTTATTCAAGAGTTTGAAAAATTCAGTCACCTCAGCAACTTTAAGGTCAATTACTCCAAATCCGAGGCATTAAACATATCTCTCCCTGATGCTGAGGTGGATCATATCAAGAAAAATTTCCCCTTCAAGTGGCAGGACTCCGCCATTACTTACTTAGGGATAACAGTCCCCGTGGATCTCTCAAAACTATATCAGCTTAACTACCTTCCCCTTCTGAACAGGACAAGAAAGGATCTTATCTCATACAATAGTAAAAGACTATCCTGGTTTGGACGAATAAATGTTATCAAAATGGACGTTTTGCCTCCCTTTTTGTACTTGTTCCAGACGGTCCCCTTGGTTCTTCCTGCGGCCTTTTTCTCCAGCCTGCAGTCAGTTATCACTCGCTTCGTGTGGGGAGGTAAGTGCCCGAGGATAGGCTTCACTACCCTTTGCAGACTTAAAAGCCAGGGGGGGGGCTGGATTGCCCAACCTTAAACTCTATCATAAAGCGGCTCTACTGATGCGATTACTAGATTGGCAATATCATGGGGCCACAAAGCAGTGGGTAAGCCTAGAAGACATGGACCACGAGATCCCCTTGCGTTACCTCCCTTGGATTAGCTCGGGCTCCAGGGGCCAGCCTCTCTCTGAGGCTAATCTCTTGAGGGCGACATTGAGGACGTGGGATTTAGAAACCAAAAGGGGTCGTCTGTCCAGGGAGTGCGGTCCCCTCTCCCCTATCTTTTCAAACCCAGATTTTGCCCCGGCAGTTGGGGCCGATGTTTTCCTGTGCCGGAGGAGGAGCGGGGACGTGCGCTTCTTTCACATACTTCAGGGATCCCCATTGCCCACATACGACTTGCTCTCTGCCTCTGTCTTGGGAGGGGCCATACCCTGGTTTGAATACTTCCAGATCAGGTCTTTCTTGACCGGATCAGGCCGGGAGGCACTTTATGCTGCCCCCCCCCTCCTCGTTTGAAAAGCTCTTTCTTTTGGAAGAGGCTCCGGGACATACCCTGTCCCTTATCTATAACCTTTTGATCCAGAAGGGGGATGTAGACGAGCTCAAATTTGTGGGGGGATGGAGTAGAGACTTGGGCGTGACTATCCGGGTTGAGGAATGGAGGACTGCTTTTCTTTTCACTCGCAAATTTTCTAGGGCTTGTTCGGTCCAGGAAAAGGGTTATAAAATTCTCACCCGCTGGTACCGCTGCTCTCATGCCCTACACGCAATCTTCCCTTCAGTGTCAGACAGATGTTGGCGGTGTAATCACAAGAGGGGGGATATGTTGCATATATGGTGGAGCTGTAGCCTCATTAAGCCTTTTTGGAGTGGGGTCTTCTCGGCATACAATAGCATTAGTGGGGAGGCCCTCTCTGGTTCTCCACAAATCGCTCTCTTATCTATACTACCGGGGTCTGTTAAATCTCAGAAAATGGGACTATTGCGGTTTTGCCTAGCGGCTGCCCAAGCCGTAATCCCCAGACACTGGAGGTCCACCCGTGCCCCCGCCTTGGATGAGTGGCTTGAGGAGATGGCCTCCCTTTACAGAATGGAGAGTCTCACTGCTGAAATTCAGGACGCTACTGAAAAATTTATTAAGATCTGGAGTCCCTGGGTCATTTTTTTGGATTCTCCAGACTTCAGGTCCCTCTTTGGGGCGAGTTGAGACTCTACCTAGATTTTTCCTGCTAGTTATTCCCGGCCCTTCCTTGCCCTTCCCCATGATCCTTTTCCCCGTCATCATTCACTTTGTCTACTTCCCTCTTTCTTTCTCTCTTTATTTCTTTTCCTTTGACTGACCATTATGTGCCACTATGGTATGAATGGTAAATCTTTGCTGTTTATGGTATAGTTTATGGATTTTATACTTTTATAATGGTTCAAGACAGAATGATATAAATGTTCTTAAATGTTCTTTATTGTAACAAATTGTATATGGCTACAACCATGCAAAGCCTTTCATGTTTCATTGCATTCTTGGGGTTTTTTTTGTTTTGTCTCTATTCGGGGGTTTGCCTTGGTCTGCAGCCCTGCTTATTGTAACCAACCTTAATTTTTCAATAAAAAAGAGATTAAACATAAAATACAACTAGCCTAATAATTCTGCACACAGTGTACAGTCTGTCACCTAATCGATGAAAAGTAAAACCTTTTAAATGCTATACAATTTCTGATGACGTATTATTATTATTAACCTACGCCGCACTTGCAAACAAAACAAGTAAATGGATTAAGAAAATAAGAAACTAAATCCTTCAAGGATAAATGTAAGTGGTGGTTTATAAGGACACTTTCAGTGAATATGCTTTCATTGCTGATGCCTGCACGTGTCTGCTGTTAGCATGTGCAGGCAGAGGATGACAGGGTTCCCAGCACTCGTAGGCACGCAGAACGGTGAACCTGTTGGCTGCAGCATTTTAGAGACCTCTGCCTGATCCAGTCAGTATTTTAAATTGTAGTAAGATCACTTGAAACACAATTATATTTGTCAGATCAGATTTTTATTTAAATATTCTTAATTACATATTATTTGTGCATCTGCTGTTACTAATGTTCCTATAACAACATTATTTCTCCTGGCAACAGCCGCTAAGGAAAGATTACAAAAGACAGATTTCTACATATTCCATTTATCTTAAAGGGGTTTGTCCCCTTGCAACAAACTTTCGTCAGTATGCTCAGTTAAATGGAAAATAAAGCAAACAAACAAACAAAAAAAACCAAAATGAGCATTACTCATTCACCCAATGTCCAGCACTTTCCAGCAGCAGAGCCACTGAGCTCCTCACTGATTGGCTGTAGTGCTATAGATATGACATCATCGCTGCAGCCAAACTAGAGGGACTGTGGCACTGGTGGAAATACAATGTTGGATGGACCCAGGTAGGGTAAGTACAGCTTAGTTTTTGTTTGTTTGTTTTTTTGCATATGGGCAAATGTTTGTTGACAGAGGACATCGCCTTTAAAAGTGTTTCCACGTGACCACATTTTATAAAAGTTCCTCCTATTCGCTGCATTATAGATTCTGGGTGTGCTGAGCTGTCGGTATGCTGATTAACAGCTCATTTGTCTGATCTAGTGCAGCGGTGTGCTGAGCTGTTGCGTTCAATGACAGTTCAGTAGTCCAATCTAAGACTGGGAGGTTCTGGGTTTTCAAGGTGTGCCCTGTCCGGTTTGATTTCCCACCTATTAGCTGAGCAGTCAGTCCCAGAACACTGGCAGTCTTAAGGCGGCTTTACATGCAGCAACATCGCTAGCGATGTCGCTGGTGAAAGCACCCGCCCCCGTCGGTTGTGCGTCACGGGCAAATCGCTGCCCGTGGCGCACAACATCGTTCATACCCATCACACGGACGTACCTGCCTAGCGACGTCGCTGTGGCCGGCGAACCGCCTGCTTTCTAAGGGGGTGGTTCGTGCGGCGTCACTAAGCGGCCGCCCAATAGAAGCGGAGGGGCGGAGATGAGCGGGCGTAACATCCCGCCCACCTCCTTCCTTCCTCATTGTGGGCGGCCGCAGGTACGGTGTTCGTCGTTCCTGCGGTGTCACATTTGCTGCCGCAGGAACAACGAACAACCTGCGTACTGCAACAGCAACGATTTTATGAAAATGAACGACGTGTCAACGATCAACGATAAGGTTAGTATTTTTGATCGCTAACACTCGCTCGGAGCTGTTACACACAATGACTTCACTAACGACGCCGGATGTCCTTCACGGACTCCATGACCCTGGCAATATATCGTTAGATACGTCGTTGCGTGTAACGGGGCCTTTAAGCCCTGTGCGCACTTGCCGGTTTTTGCCGCGGATTTCCTGCGGATTTGCTGCATGTTTCGCTGCATGTTATGTTCATAACATCTCTGCAGTGATTCACCAGCAAATGCTATGGGTAAATAAAATGCGCACTATGCGGATTTGACAGCTGGATGTTTTGCTTCGGGATTCCCGCAGCAAAAACAATTGCATGTCACTTCTTTTCCGCAGGTCGCTGTGGGATTTCACTTTATTGACTGTAATATAATCGTGAAATCCCGCAGGGAATAACGCTGGTAGCAAATTCTGTGCGTTTCATTGCGTTTTCCTACGTTATTCCCTGCGGTATTTCGCGTTTTCGGGACATAATGTTCATCACTGCCCTGCGTTTTCCAGGGAAGTGATGTCATTATGACAGGAAGAGGAAGCGGAGCAGAGAGTAAACACACACATATCACACTCACACACAGACACGGACATATAGAATACACATACAAATCAAACATACATATAAAAAAAACAAAACGTGTGCTCTGCTGTATTTTTACCGTCCAGCCGAGGTAAACACACAGCGGCGGCCCGGTATTCTCAGGCTGGGGAGGGCGAGGGCCACGGTTAATGCCCCCACCCCTCCCGCAGCCGAGAATATCAGCCATTATGTGGCAGTCCCAGAGTGTCCCCGACTCTTCCAGATTGCCGTGATGCGGTGGCAATTCAGGTAATAACGAGTTAAATGGCAGCGGATCACTGTCATTTAAGTCCAGGCTTAATCATGGCAGCGTCTATGACGTCTATGAGACAGCTTACATGATTAACCCGTAAGTAAAGTGAATAAGCACACACCGAAAAATCCTTTATTTTAAATAAAACAAAAAAGCCCCTCTTTCACCCCTTTATTAACCCCCCCCCCAAACACACAGCTCCGGCGTAATCCACCGAGGTCCCACGACGCTTGCAGACTGATCCAGCCGCAACTCACACTGTACTGAATGCAGCCTCGCAACGAGCCTGCAGGGGTATCCACAGGTCATTTCTCACGGCCGGTAAGGTGAACACACTACCGCTCGGGAGAACTGCAGCGTGTCGATTGTTGATTGATCTGTCCTCTATCTATCTATCCCTCTATCTATCTTTTCTTCTATCTGTCTATTTATCTATCTATCTACTATCTCAGAAGGAAATGACTTTTTTTTTTGTTTTTTTCAATGTGTTTTATTGCATTGAATGCATTAAAACACATGTACCAACCCGCAGAAAAACCGCGGCAAACCGCATGCGGTTTTCGGTGCGGTTGGCCGCGTTTTTTTACCACGGGTGCGGTAATCTTTCAGTCCCTGCGGAAGTTCCTTAAGAAAATTCCTTTTTCTAGTGCGCACAGGGAATTAGGGTTCTGCTCATTTGTGCTAGTTGGCCTCTTGAGTCTATGCTCTGCGAATTGATCTTTTGCTGTCTGATCATTGACTTTGTTTGACCATTATTTACCCTTGTCCCTCTGCTCCGATCTGCTATCCTCCTGGTATTCAGATTCTGGACTGTGACCTGACTACTCCGCTGACTTGCCCCTTAATCTTAAGGGTGCGTGCCCACCATCAGTTTTGGAGTGTTTTGAATGTAGCGCGTTTCAGCTGTGTACATAACGCTGTGTTGTACTGTACAAGCACAGTGGATGGGATTTATAGAAATCCCATGCCCACTGTGCGTGTACGGCCCGCAGAGTAAACTGATATGTGATGGAGCTTTCCAGACCACAGCATGTCAATTCTTTGCTGCAGAGTCGCAAGCGTTCTCCATAGGCAGGACACAAGCGAGAGACCACAGCGTCCTGAAATCTCATCAAGGGCACGAGCAGCTGCAGTCTCCTGCGTTCTTCTGTGGAGGAGTCTCTCGACCCCTCAGATCAAGACCCGCCATGACCAGGATGGAGCGGGTCCTGATTGTTGGCAACTACCCTAACGTGCTCTCTTGGTACCTGACCCCAAAACGTTTGATAATCCTATCTCAATCGTTTATTCTTCTTTGCACTGGTTGTTCATCGTACCCGGGGTAGCGCACATCGCTCCGTGTGACACCCCGGGAACGATGAACACAGCTTACCAGCTTACCTTCGTCCCGCCGGCAATGCTGAAGGAAGGAGGTTGGCGGGATGTTTATGTCCCGCTCATCTCCGCCCCTCCGCTTCCATTGGCCGCCCACAGCGACGTCGCTCAGCAGGTAAGTGTGTGTGACGGGGGTTTAACGACTTTGTGCGCCACGGGCAACTAATTGCCCGTGACGCACAAACGACGGGGGCGGGTGCAATCGCACGAGAGATCGGCTCGTGTGAAGCCCGCATTAGGCTCAACTGGTGAGACAGATCCTCCAAGGTCCGGGTCAGCACACAGGCCACAGGTGTCAGGTGCAAAGGTACTGAAATACACAAGCAGAAAGGAGGCTGGTAGCAGAAATACTGCAAGCAGCTGGTAGACAGCAGACTGTTAGCAGAGGTACTATAAGCCGCAGGCAGACAGGAGGCTGGTAACAGAGGTACTGAAAGCTGTAGGCATAGAGGAGTCCAGAAGCAGAGGTACTGGATGCCACAGTCAGACAGGAGGCTGGTAGCAGAGGTACTGGAAGTCACAGGCAGACAAGAGCCTGATAGCAGAGGTCTTGGAAGCTGCAGGAAGACAGGTAGCAGAGGTAGCAGATTCCGGAAAACTAAAAGTCTTAATACCAGGACACAGGTATGTGTCTTGGTAAGCCTAACATAGGCTCAGTCAGATGATCACATGGGATCACGCCGGGCCATCTGCAATGGCCAACGTGGACTACAACAGTGTTCAAAAGACCACAGTGAGGGAAGCAAATCTGGGACAAGTGCTTAACAGCTAGAACATCAATGAACTAAACAAATCCTGTCCCTCATCCACTTAGATTATTTTAGTCTTCAAGTTGCATATGGTCAAAAGTCACAGCAAATGTTAACTTGTTAAAGGGGTTATCCGGCTTCTTTGACTTTTTTTTTTATTTCCCTATTGGGCTACATTGGGGCAGGTAAGTAGATAGAGACCACTTACCTGCCCTGCTGTCAACCCCTCTCCCCCGGCTCAGAGCGGTCATGCGACCGTTCCTGCCGTGATTTTGCTGCTTCCGGTCATTTCATGTCAACATGGGCAGGGCCATGTTGACATGCAAATGTAGAACAGCATGTTGCCGCCCTGCTGGGCTGTACAGTACGAGGAGTCCCTGCCCCCTTCCTTGCACCCTCCCACACATTCCCCCGCACCTCTTTTACTCTCCAGTAACCTCCTCCTGCACTGCTGTGGGGTCCGTGACCTGGGGGAGGGGCCTGGCGGCGGCTGCCGTGGTGTCAGCGCCAGCACCAGGCCCCCTGCCCAGGATCGCACATTCAAATGTACCGGCATCACAGATCACAGACGCCGGTACATTTGAAAGTGCTGATGAGAAGCAGCGCAGCGCTGCTTCTCATCACTGTCCCTCCGGCTGTCTGTACTCTCTTCAGCACAGTGGTGACGTCACTACTGTGCTGATATGTCCAGAGCACAGACAGCTGGCGAACGTGCAGGAGCGGCGGGGACCGAGGACGGATGAGTATGTACTCCCTACATGTGTTCCCTATGGGGGGGTGCGCAGAGCCATATGTGTGCGTGTGCAGAGCCATATGTGTGCGTGTGCAGAGCCATATGTGTGCGTGTGCAGAGCCATGTGTGCGTGTGCAGAGCCATATGTGTGCGTGTGCAGAGCCATATGTGTGCATGTGCAGAGCCATATGTGTGCGTGTGCGGTGCAGAGCCCAATGTGGGGCTGTTATTTGCAATGCTGTAGTGATACCAGGTCAGGTGCTGGGGCAGAATATACTGACAGGGAATGTGTGTGCAGGGGGCGGGGCAGAGGGCGAGGCTGGACACTGGGGTGGGTGGTGACAACTCTGACTGAGGTTTTGCACAGGAAGTGGTCATGTTTGCTTGTGCTGCATGTAAACAAGAGCTGCCGAGAATAAAGGGATAATTCAAGAGGAACAAATTAACAAAGTTAGAAAACAAAAAATAACAGTGTAGGTGTGATTTATATGACAATACAGCACAGATAAACTCAAAAATTTTTGTTACGCTAATGTCGGACAACTCCTTTAAGAAACACTCCAGGAATAAAAAAAAAATCCAAAAATGTGGACATACCACTAACACTCAGCTATTTTTACTGCACTTTTCCAAAATATGAGGGGTGACTAACTTGTGTTTTTGCCTCGAGATTCAATAGGGTACATTAGTTTTGAGAAGTGATATATGACATTGTCACGATTATAAAGAATAGAGAGCCCAAGGCGGTTTATAACCCATTCTCCCGCATTATCCAGGGAGAAATGTCTAACTTCATTTTTAGTTTTCTGCGATATTTCTCGACATAATATATACACACACATTTGTGCAGTTATTAATAGCGCTATACAGTAAGACCGTCCGTCTTTCAGGTTAAGTGTCTTCTTAAAACGCCAATTGGGAAAAGCTGCAGTGAGCTTAAGAGCAGCTGTGTAGCTGGCAGTAAAGTGGTTAATTCTCAGTTGCCATAAATCGGATGTTTTTATTCCTCTTAAATGCTGTAATTATCACCCAGTGCCGCAAAGCTTCAATTTTAAGCAATTAGGGCCAACTGAGTCATATCAACACCAGTTTATTCCTATGTGCTGAATAATTACTTGATACCTACTTAGAGGTAATAATGCTTATTCAGTGTTTGCCCCTGGGGAATGTGGATTTCCCAGCGCACGTGCCAGAGGTGGAGCTTTGTATTCTGGGTGCATTATGGGGTGTGTAGTTAATTGACTGTTTAAGTTCACACTGATGGGGAAAGCTTTCCTTGTTCCGTCAGATGTCATTCTTCACATGCTTTAAAGAGTCACCGGCATTTAAATTTGTATCTAATAAATCAATAGAATGCAGGAAAATAAGAAGCTTTGTAATATATGTTATCTGACACATTTGCTTTTTTCTCTTCCTGGACTGATCAGTATTCAGACAGATTTCCCATTACTGAGATAGATGACAGTTGGTGCTTTTTTTATAATCTATGGAGGGAGGAGCTAGAGGCCACAGACTTCTATAACCATCATCTATCTCAGGAACACCAATTTTACCTGTGAATTGAGAATTTTCAGAATGAATAAAGTCCAGGAGGAGAAAGAAGTGGATTTCTCTAAAAATATATATTACAAAAGTTTCTTATTACCATATTTTTCGGATTATAAGACTCACTATTCCTCCCAAAAAATTTGGGAGGAAAATTAGAGGTGCATATTATAATATGAATGTGGCTTACCGGGGGGTGGTGGATAGGGGTCGCAAGAGGCAGGGGCAATGCTGCGGGCGCTGTGCTGGTGTTCGCTGCAGGCAATGAGGCAGAGGCCATCCTGAAAATCTTGGCGGTGCGGGCTTCAAATAATGGCACCTGGAGTCGGTGCGTGCGCAGATGGTGCTCTCGGCTCCAGATCTCATCTACACACGCGCCGCCTCCGGCCCATTGATCTCCAAGCAGCGGACTTAAGGAAAATGGCACCCAAAGCTGGTGCGTGCACAGATGAGATCTCGGATTGTCATTGAGCCGATAGCTCAATCTGCGCACACGCTGATTCCGGCGCCATTTCTTTGAAGCCCGCACTGCTAACAGTTTCTGGATGTTGCTTGCTTCACAGCGCCCGCAGCAAACATTTGAGACACCCACAGCACCGTCCGCAGCATCGCCCTACTCCACCATATCTCCTGCCTTCTGTAACCCTGCTCCACCACTGCTGAGAGCCCCCCTCCCTTCCCGTAAGACACCAGATTATAAAATGGACCCCCTTTTTTTTCCTCTAAAATTAGGGTGCGTCTTCTAATCCTGTGCGTCTTATAAACCAAAAATACGGTACATTGATTTAAGAGAGAAATAAATAAAGTGACAGTTACATATGTTTAACCCCTTAGTGACTGGGCCAAATTTTTCAAATCTGACATGTCACTTAATGTGGCAATAGTTCTGCAACGTTTCAACATATACCAGTGATTCTGAGACCGTTTTGTATTGTGATAGATTATATATTATGATCATGGTAAATTTCAGTTATGTTTTGCATCCATTTCTAAAATTTGACAAAAAATGAAAAAAAATTGCAGTTTCAAACTTTGAAAGAACAGTTAATAAATAACATTTTCCTCATATTTGCTTTACATCAGCACCATCTGTAAAATGTTTTTTAAGGATGTTATAAACTTTAAAATTGTAACAGTAATTTTTAATTTCTTTCGAGAAAATTTACAAAATATGTTTTTTAGAGATCTATTCAGGTTTGAATTGACTTTGGGAGATCTACACTACAGACCAAAAGTTTGGACACACCTCATTCAAAGAGTTTTCTTTATTTCTTTGAAATACGTAACAAAAAAGTGTGGAACAACTGAAAATATGTCTTATATTCTAGGTTCTTCAAAGTAGCCACCTTTTGCTTTGATTACTGCTTTGTACACTATTGGCATTCTCTTGATGAGCTTCAAGAGGTAGTCACCGGAAATGGTTTTCACTTCACAGGTTTGCCCTGTCAGGTTTAATAAGTGGAATTTCTTGCCTTATAAATGGAGTTGGGACCATCGGTTGTGTTGTGCAGAAGTCTGGTGGATACACAGCTGATAGTTCTACTGAATAGACTGTTAGAATTTGTATTATGGCAAGAAAAAAGCAGCTAAGTAAATAAAAACGAGTGGTCATCATTACTTTAAGAAATGAAGGTCAGTCAGTCCGAAAAATTGGGAAAACTTTGAAAGTGTCCCCAAGTGCAGTGGCAAAAACCATCAAACGCTACAAAGAAACTGGCTCACATAAGGACCGCCCAGGAAATGAAGACCAAGAGTCACCTCTGCTGCGGAGGATAAGTTTATCCGAGTCACCAGCCTCAGAAATCGCAGGTTAACAGCAGCTCAGATTAGAGACCAGGTCAATGCCACAGAGAGTTCTAGCAGCAGACACATCTCTAGAACAACTGTTAAGAGGAGACTTTGTGCAGCAGGCCTTCATAGTAAAATAGTTGCTAGGAAACCACTGCTAAGGACAGGCAACAAGCAGAAGAGACTTGTTTGGGCTAAAGAACACAATAAATGGATATTAGACCAGTGGAAATCTGTGCTTTGGTCTGTTGAGTCCAAATTTGAGATTTTTGGATCCAACCACCGTGTCTTTGTGCGACGCAGAAAAGGTGAACGGATGGACTCTACATGCCTGGTTCCGACCTTGAAGCATGGAGGAGGAGTTGTAATGGTGTGGGGGTGCTTTGCTGGTGACACTGTTGGGGATTTATTCAAAATTGAAGGCATACTGAACCAGCATGGCTACCACAGCATCTTGCAGCGGCATGCTATTCCATCCGGTTTGCGTTTAGTTGAACCATCATTTATTTTTAACAGGACAATGACCCCAAACACACCTCCAGGCTGTGTAAGGGCTATTTGACTAAGAAGGAGAGTGATGGGGTGCTACTCCAGATGACCTGGCCTCCAAAGTTACCAGACCTGAACCCAATCGAGATGGTTTGGGGTGAGCTTTAAAGAGTCACCGGCATTTAAATTTGTATCTAATAAATCAATAGAATGCAGGAAAATAAGAAGCTTTGTAATATATGTTATCTGACACATTTGCTTTTTTCTCTTCCTGGACTGATCAGTATTCAGACAGATTTCCCATTACTGAGATGAAGAGTGAAGGCAAAAGGGCCAACAAGTCCTAAGCATCTCTGAGAACTCCTTCAAGACTGTTGGAAGACCATTTCCTGTGACTACCTCTTGAAGCTCATCAAGAGAATGCCAAGAGTGTGCAAAGTAGTAATCAAAGCAAAAGGTGGCTACTTTGAAGAACCTAGAATATAAGACATATTTTCAGTTGTTTCACACTTTTTAGTTAAGTATTTCATTCCATATGTGTTAATTCAGAGTTATGATGTCTTCAATGTGAATCTACAATTTTCAGAGTCATGAAAATAAAGAAAACTCTTTGAATGAGGTGTGTCCAAACTTTTGGTCTGTACTGTATATATATTGGAAACCCCCCAAAACTGAGACCATTTTAAAAAAAAAAAAACAATGCCCCCAGCATATTCAAAACTGCTGTCATGTAGTTTATTAACCCTTCAGGAATTAATGCAAAGTGACATGAAAGGAAAGAAAATGGTTATTTTTAACACATAAATGGTGCTAATTTCTGGACAGGATACTATATTTAGCAGACCCCAAGACCATAATTTGGCCATGAATTGCCATGGCAACTATCAGGACCCCACAATCATGATCTCAGGATGCCGCGGTGTGGTTAAAGAGGTCACCCTCACAATCTGTTAACCATCTAGATGCCAAAGTCACTATTGACAGCACTATCTAAGGGGTTAAATGGCTATGGTCATTGCGAGCACCGATCATGACTGATGTAGCAGGGTGTCAGCTGTAAATGGCTCTCAATGTGACCATCTACTCCCACAGTCCCATGGTTGTGTCAGTGACGTCACCTTTTGACTATAGTTGATATGTGATATTATGAGAGAATTAGGATAATTTATTTTTTTAGCTTCTGTTTTTATAGAAATCACCCACTCAGCAGAACACAGATGTAGATTCTGATGCCTTCTATCTAACCACTTATGAAGTAAATATCACCGTGTGTGTGACACACATGAAATATACAACCTACAGTTTAGGATCCTGATATGCAATACACTGAATTATTTATTTGTAATTGAGGTTACTATAGGCCCCCTAAGTACCTGCTGCCTTTGCAACCTCTAGGTATCTCTATCATTGGAGATCTGTGGCCAAATAAAAACTAGGGTTATAATTGCAAAACGATAGGAGGGTTTTAACTAGAGAGTCGGAAATGAAGGTGGAATTTTGTAATGACAAGGTATGAGAAAATCAGCTCCATTAGAGGGAATCTGTCAGCAGGCTTTTCCTACCTCATCTGAGAACAGCATGATGTAGGAAAAGAGCCCTTGATTCCAACGATGTATCACTGGGTGCAAGAGTTGTGACACAACCAGAGTTCTTAGTTGTAGCAGAGTTCAGAACACTAACCACACCACAGCTTTCTGTACATTGTTTATTGAGCATGAGCTGCTTATCAGAGGAGGGGCATGGTCAGTCTAGCAAGCACATGAGCTGGATAAACTACTGGTGATAAAACCTTAATTGAAAGTAAACAACAGCACACAGCCTAATAAGTGACATCCCTGAATCCAGTGTTGGAATCCCTATATCATGCTGTCCTCAGATTACATACCATAAACCTGTTGACAGATTCCCTTTAAACCTAGTGGCTGACAAGAGGTACTGGTCAGATAGCTACTTCCTGTCAAGGAAATTCAAAGTAGAAGCACAGCTAAGAAAAAGTATGTCAACTGTTACTAAACTTAAAAGGGATATGAACAGCATTGATTTTATTGAAATACTTGTTTGTTTTTTTTGGCTAAAAAGCATTTTTTCAAAAAGGTTTCATTAAAATCTTTGGAAAGTTTGGCTTTTATGTATCACAGTAGATAGCAGACTGCAGAAAGAGTTAATAGTGCATCAGTCAGCAATCTTTTCTTCTCCTTTACCCTTCCATCCTTATTTATGACAAAGGAATAGTTCAACTTGATGTGGTCCTAAATCAGTTTAGAGAAGAGAAGGTGGAGTCAGAGCAAAGCTTTCAGATGAGCTCAGACAAATGTATTCAGTCTTTAGACTAGGTACTGTGATACATAGAAGCTGGAGAAATGAATGACACACTATTGCAAACATGTTTTTCACCCAAAAATACTCATGGCAGAAAGTGTTGACACCCTTGAAATTGTTTCAGAAAATTAAGTATTTTCCCCAGAAAATTGTTCCAAATACACATGTTTTGTTTTACACGTTTATTTCCTTTGTGTGTATTGGAACAACACACACACACACACACACACACACACACACACACACAGCAATTTGGACATAATTTCAAACAAAACCCCAAAAATGGTCCAGACAAAATTGTTAGCACCTTTCCAAAATTGTGGGTAAACAACTTTTGTTTCAAGCATATGATGTGTGACGTTTGTCTGTGGCAAGTAACGAATGTGGGCAATATGAAAATCATACCTGAATCAAGATAAAAAGGGGAGAAATTGATCTATCTGTGCATTATTTGTCTTTGTGTGCCACACTAAGCATGGAGAAGAGAAATAGAACTGTCTGAGGACTTGAGAACCAAACATTGTTGAAAAAATATCAACAATCTCAAGATTGCAAGTCTATCTCCAGAGATCTTCATGATCCTTTGTCCAAGGTGTGCAACATAATTAAGACGTTTTTAAGCCATAGCACTGTAGTTAATGGATCTGAATGGCAGAGACAAATTGATGAATGGTTGTAACGCAGGATAGTCCGGATGGTGGATAAGCAGCCCCAATCAAGGTCCAAAGAAATTCAAGCTGTCCTGCAGGCTCAGGATGCATCAGTGTCAGTGCGAACTATCCATTCACATTTGAATTAGATTAAAAGCTATGGAGCAGACCCAGGAGAATCACACTGCTGATACAGACATAAAAAAACTAAACTGTAGTTGGCCAAAATCTATGCGAGTAAGCCAAAATCCTTCTAGGAAAGCGTCTTGTGGACAGATGAGACCAAGATAGAGCTTTATGGTAAAGCACATCATTCTACTACTACTGAAAACAGAATGAGGCCTACAAAGAAAAGAATACAGTACCTTCAGTCAAATATTGGGGTTGTTTTGCTGCTTCTGGCACTGGGTGCTTTGACTATGTGCATGGCATCATGAAATCTGAAGACTACCAAAGGATTTTGGGTCACAATGTAGTGCCAGAAAGTGACAATGACCCCAAACATTCTTCAAGAACCACCAGAAATGGATGGAAACAAAGAGCTGGAGAGTTCTGAAGTGACAGCAATGAGCCCAGATCTAAATCCCATCGAACACCTGTGGAGAGATGTTAAAATTTCTGTTGGGAGAAGGCGCCTTGAAATCTGAGGGACCTGGAGCAGTTTGCAAAAGAAGAGTCCAAAATTCCAGGTGAGAGGTGTAAGTAGTTTGTTGATGGTTATATGAAGCGATTGATTGCAGTTATTTATTCCAAAGAGTGTACAACCAAATATTAGGTTGAGGGTGCCAACAATTTTGCCCGTCCATTTATAAATTTTTGTGTGAAACTATGTCCAATTTGGCATTTTTTTCAGGTTTTTTTTGTGTTGCTCCAATACACACAAAGGAAATAAACTCGTGTATGACAATTGCAATACTTTTCTTGGTGAAAGCCTTCACTTTCTGGAATAATTTCATCGGTGACAACACTTTCGGCCAAGATTGTATATGCATTTAGTTAATAAACATGGTGTTCATACCTTTTAAGGATTCAGGAGCACAGCCAGGTTTATATTTGGATAGAAGCATGCTTTAATTACCATTGTAAATAAATAGAGTCTGCTTTAGATTGTAAGCTCTAGGGAGCAGCATCCTCTATAACTGCTCTGTTCTTAGTTATTGTATTTTGGAACATGATATGTTCAGATTGTCATCCTGATTATACAACAGCGCTGAGTGTCTGGCTTCTAATTAAAAAAACACAGCAAGAAACCAATGTGTTATGTTTGATCTCCTTGCCTCTTAATTCTTCAATGGTGATAGCATTACAAGAAAATGGAAAGCATTGCAACTATGGCAATTTGAATGGCAATATCAATAAAAACAGCATTTGCACTAAAGGAATTGGCTTGATCTACAGTTCTAAATTCTAAAAGGCTGTCACAGAGGCTTACTAGCCTGAATTAAGATACTCAGAAAAAAGAGGGAATTTATAAGAGCATTTCTATCTAAAATCACTGGTAAATACTCAGCCTTGTCTTCAAACCGCTTGTTACAGGAGAACCTGTCAGGACTATTTTCTTATTGAAACTAGTAGTTTGCATTGACACGCCCCCCATGCCCTTTCAGGCTAATTTGCATATTAATCCAAAGGTTTGATTTCTCATCGCTGGTTGATCAGATTATAAGAAGACAGGAAATCATGAAATCATTATTATTGTTATATCATAAGTGCCCTGATGTGCTAATGCTGTCAGGTACTTTAAGGGGAATCTGTTTAGTAGGTTTTTGCTATGTAGTCTGCCGCCCCACCACCGTGCGGAGCTGCCGCCCCACCACCGGCCCTCTTCCCTCTGTATTAGTCTGTCTATTGTAACTTGTATATGTATTCTGTATGTAACCCCCTTCTCATGTACAGCACCATGGAATCAATGGTGCTCTATAAATAAATAATAATAAATAATAATAGTCTGAGGTCTGCATGAGCTAGCGGCTGAGACACTGATTCCAGTGATGTGTCACTTATTAGGCAGTGCCATATTGACATAAAAAAATTGGAGATTAGCACTGCCCCAGACTACAGCTCTGTGTGAGACGTCCAATCACTCCCCTCCTCTGATAAACAGCTCACTGTCAATAGACAATTTACTAAGAGAGCTGTACTGTGGGCGAGGTTAGCTTTCTGATCTCTGTTCACACTTCAGTTGTTTTGCTTCCGTCGCCTAGAGGAATTACGGTATCCTACTATTTTGATCCCTGAAGGCTACAACATCTAAGGAGGCTATTATGCCATCTTGTTAATCTCCTGATGAACTCCATCCATTACTGGGATGGAGAGAAACGCGTCGAGATCTTTGATATGAATATATAGAATGTCTCAAAGCACCTCTCAGTGAGAAATGACAGATAAGTGACAATCTATTTTAAACCCTTATATATATTTTCCCATATTGAAAAGGAGATCAATGTGAATGGCGATAGGGAACCTAGGGCATATAAGGGTGAGCCGCCGAGGAATCGGGGCATCAATAAAATAAAGATGTACTCCATTGCCAGGTAGAGGCAAGCAAGCGGACTAAGGGACATTTTATTGAAAAAATATATACAAACTGATACCCTATTTTGAAGACGTAAAGCTCCTATTAATTAAGGTGTGAAGTAATTTTGTACATCCTTTACTTGTATGTCTATATATATATATATATATATATATATATATATATATATATATATATAAAAAATAGGCATCAGTGTGCATTAAGACATTAAGTGATAGGTTGTTTATAAAATATTTTTTCTATGAGGCCTATTGATTATAATTGAGGAAGGAAAGCGAGGGTGAGGAAAAGGGAAAGCCGCCGAGGAATGGGGGCATCGGTCAAATAAGGATGTACTCCATTGGTGGGTAGGAATATATTCCATTAGGATAAGAAAGGTTTGGAAAAAAAACCTTCCCTCTCTATTGTGTTAGGCGTCTTTCACATGTCAGTGATTCTGGTGCGTTTGTGCTTTTTTTTAAACGTACCAGAATCACTGACATACGCAGACCCATTATAATGAATGGGTCTGCTCACACGTCAGTGATTTTTCACTGCACGTGTCTTCGTGCGGCGTACCCGCGTGTGCGTGATTGCCGCACGGAGACATGTCCATTTTTTTCTGGCATCATTGATGTCCCACGGACCACGCAGTGGTGTGATCCGTGAAACACGTGCCAGAAAAAAACGTGCTTTTAAAATAAAAAACATTTTAACTCACCCGGCGTCCAGCGATGTCCTCTGCAGCCCGTGCAGCTTGCTGCTTCTGAGCCGGCTCATTACTGTCGCGCATCTTCATGATGCACGACACAGCCGACCCGGAAGCAGCTGCTGCGGGGGTCAGCGCCGGCCGAATGCTGCACCGTGGGAGCGATCAGCACCATGGAGAGCGGGAGCGGGCGCAGGTGAGTTGATTACTAAGTGCAATCACGGGCCACGGAGAACGGAGCCCGGATTGCACTTAGACAACCCACGTGTGCCGTGATTCACAGCACACGCAGGGACATGTGCGTGTTTTACACGCCAGTGAAAAACATCAGTGTTTTTCACTGACGTGTGAAACGGGCCTTAATTGTCTAAGATATTTGACGAATAAACCCCTCCTCTCCCTCACCTTGCTGATGACTTCATAGAATTTGGCTAGAATTTAATAATATTGTGGCAACCCTCACATTGTGGAACAATTTTTTTATGTGTGTTTTTTGTTTTAAGATTATAATGTATATCAATAAAATGTAAATTTTATCATCATTAAAAAATTAGGTATATGCTGTCATAATGTGGAATTGCAGTATCCTGCAAAATATTTTGCAGGAATCTGGTTTTTCCCCATAGACTTCCATTAGCGACGGATTGTGACTGATGGCCTTGCGTTGCATCTGCCGCGTGACGGATCAGTCGTTTACTGACTGACTGTCAGGCAGGAGCAACGCTGAATGTAATGTTTTTTGGAGCAGCAAAAAAACGGACTTCGCAGGTGTCCTTCGCCATTTGTCAAAAGCTATAATGGATGTCTATGGTGCGGGATTCCGCCCTAATCCCTCACACGACGGAATCCAGTGCTGGATTCCGTCATGCTCTACTGAGCATGCCCAGCATGTTTGGCACACCAATTGGACTGTCCCAAACACAAACGGATCATGACGGATTTGTCAAAAAACGGACGCACAATGAATGCAACGGACACGACGGATCAGTTTTTTTCACAGGATTCCTGTGAACATTGCAACGACGGACCTGACAGATTTTAAACAACGGAAGTGTGAACTTAGCCTGAAGGGTGCTTTACACGCTGTGACATCGCTAACGATATATCGTCTAAGTCACGTCGTTAGTGACGCACATCCGGCGCGGTTAGCGACATTGCAGCGTGTGACACCAAGGAGCGATGATCAACGAGCACAAAAACGTGAAAAATCGTTGCTCGTTGACATGTCGCTCCTTTCCCAAATATCGTTGCTGCTGCAGGTACAATGTTGTTCGTCGTTGCTACGGCAGCACACATCGCTATGTGTGACACCGCAGGAGCGACGAACATCTCCTTACCTGCCATCCACTGTCAATGAGGAAGGAACCAGGTGGGCAGCATGTTCCGGCCGCTCATCTCCGCCCCTCCTCGGCTATTGGACGGCTGCAGTGTGAAGTCGCTGTGACGCCGCACGAACCGCCCCCTTAGAAAGGAGGCGGTTCGCTGGCCAGAGTGACGTCGCAGGGAAGGTAAGTCCGTGTGACGGGTGTAAGCGATGTTGTGCGCCACGAGCAGCGATTTGTCCGTGACGCACAACCGACGGGCTTGTACGCTTGCTAGCGATATCGGTACCGATATCGCAGCGTGTAAAGTACCCTTAAGAACTCTGATTGTGTCACAACTGCTGCATCCAGTAAACTAAG